>NC_056739.1:895134646-895204646 GCF_019279795.1 Protopterus annectens
AAAAGGTTCTTTGAACACCTAGTTGACATCAGGGTGCAGAACAGTAATAAGGCACTTTACAAACACTCCCATGGCTGTCATGGATGTGGGGATTTTAAATTTACCATACTGGAAAAGGTTACTATCCATCCACGAGGAGGGGACTGGTCACTGAAATTAGAGTTTAAGGAACTGTTAAGACAACTCAAGCTTATTGCTACCCAACCCCCAGATATGAATTAGATGGTTTCCATCTCTGCAGTACTAAAAAACAATCTTTGAAATTAGAATAGAAAGAACATTTTTTATTATTATTAGTTGTGGATGTACTATACTGGTATTAAGTTATCAATGAACAATTACAATTTTATTTACACATCTCTCATTCATGTGCTTTTAACTTATTTTTATTTTTATGTTTGGCATCATGTTCAGCTATGCTCATTATGACACACAGTAATCTTTATTGTCTTTATTATTATTATAATATCATTTTACTGAATTTAGTATTTCTATTGTGGTGGTCAAAATGGTAGGATCATGAGTTTTGCTTGCACTTTGCACTTTAGACTCATTTTGTGTTATTTGAATGTATTATAGCTAAGTGTATTTTACTAGTATGAACAAATTTGCAAAACGTATGTCCGTGTCTTTAAATGCATGATTTTTAAGGATGTTATGTTATCTCTATCCAAATTCTGAGGAAGTTTCATTTTTCAGGAAAGAAAGTGCTTATCTTGGACAGTGAACTGTGGAGTGTGTTGCTAATAAACCCTGTACTACTCAACATATGAGGCAGACTTTGGAGACCTTATTTTTATTCCTGACATCTTCGTACGATATACTTAAGTGACACTGTGTTTTCAGCATAAAAGCTTTCAGTGACAGGTTGATGTAAACCATTTGACTCAGAAATGAGAGGAGAAAGCTAACTAGCATTTGTAACCAGCAGTGAATCTGAAGGAAAAGGTACATACTTGGAGAGCTGCTGCACTATGAGAGTTAAATCACCAGGTAATGGATTGAGAGGTCATGACTGAAACTTCTTGATTGGAACCTCGGACTGTGAATTTTAAATGACAACATCATAAATGACTTGTTATTTTAAACATGGATATCTGGTAAAGAGGGCTTCTCCTGGGTCCTTTAAAAACATAAACCACAACAGAGTAAGTTAGGAGACAGACATGGCTGATTCTATCATATTTGGCTGTGGCAATGATGTAGTACCAGAAAATGACCAAATGGATTTTTCAGAAGAAACACAACACCAGAGGATAGAATGGTTGGTGAGTCAACCAAGCTGTTCCTCTTACCCCAGGTGTTCCAATGGCCACGGGTGATATCTGAGGGGGTATAGAAAAGGCCAAGAGGAGATAGTTTATTAAAGTTTTTACTGTTGGAATATGACTTATCACAGCTTCAGTTCTTTTCTTAGCGCATTTTTGAGTGATTTTGGTAATCTGTTGGGTTGTCGCTTGGCTGTTTTCTGGACTTCCAGGCAAGAAATTTCAATCATGACCTCTCAAGCCAATCCATTACTTGATGATTTATCTATAGGTGATTGCACCATATGTGGCTGTGACAAGGATGCAGTGCCAGAAAATGATCACATGAATTTTTTAGAAGAAACACAATCCCTGAGGACAGAATAATCGATGAATCAACTGAGCCATTCTTCTTACCCCAGGAGTTCCAACACCACAGGCGGTATTGGAGGGGGAGAAGAAAGGGCAAAATGAGACAACTGATTACAGTTTTTACTGTTAAAATACGACTTGCCACAGCTTTAATTCTATTCTTACATCTGAGGTGTACAAAGAAGGTGGCTGTCTTTCTTTAGGGGGTAGGGTGATGAGGCATATGGACTTTAACGCAGGCAGTAGTTGCATGACCATTGATATAGTTTCCTACTGTGGCACTATATGTGAGTCACAAGGAAAGAGTTTTTTATGGTTTCTCATGCTGAGTCTATTTTTAATGTAAGGACTTTTTAGTTTTCTTTAACAAATAGCTTTCAGTTTTATTACAACCAAATCTCTGTATTCACTGTAAATATCAGAAATGCAATAGTATATACACTGATACACTGAAATGTTTGACCACTATTTAATGTTACTGAGGTAAAAATGGCCACATAAAGGTCTAATGTTATGGCTGGGGGTCCTGGTTCGGTACACTGCCTAGAAACCATTTAACCATGATCCAGCTGTAGCTCCAGTAGGAGTGAACAAACACTTTGAGGGTTGGGGGGCTACAGCAGTATGAAATATACAGCAACCTGCACATGTTTAGCCACTGTACTCTGTGCTAACTAGTATAATCACAACTGGTTGCAAAAATCCATAACTTTATTTACGTTTGTGTATTTGTTAATTGGGGTCAAATAGTAATACACTTGGACCTTTTACAGACTCAGACCAGAAGTACAATCTGGTTAAGTAACTTGCTCAGGAGCGCACACCATATGAGGTGAATCGAACTCTGAGCTACAGGAAGAAGCTCATTAACAGCTCATACCTTTAATCGTCTAACAACAAGTAGTTAGCAGACATTGTCCAGAGCAATACTGTGAGCTCTTACCCTTAATCGTCTGACAAGTAGTTAGCAGACTTAGTGTCCAGATGAAGACTGTCAGTACTCATTTTGTGGCACATATTCATATTTAGTAAACTGGAAATAATGACCATATAATCTTGGGTCTTCATAAATAGTACTTGTGATGGACTAGTGTGCAGCCTATGTCACTATACACAATATTTGTCAAGAAATCGATGGATTGTAAACATGTTTTAGAACAGAAGCTCGACAGTGCTGCCTCTGCTCTACAAAGCAACCTTTTTATTTCTCTCTGAGGATTTAATTTCTAAGGCTGTATAAATCAGCTCTCTTGCTAAAAGCTGATTTCTTTCTTGCTTTTTACTAGTGTACCTCTCGGTTAATGGCGGTTACTCCCTTGTGTTTTTAAAGAAGATTACATCAGCTACACTTATACAGTTTCCAATTAGGCACTTATTACTAATCAAGTTTAAATGAGGGCAGCCACTCAAATTACAGGTTATCAATAATCATTCTTGCACTATTTAAGAACTAATAACATATTGATGTTCTAGAATCCTTTGATAAACTCTGGCTTGTCGAATATTTAAAAGCAAACTGAAACAGCATTTTGTTTAATGCTGATGGTACATACTTATTTTTGCTTTTTTATATCTTCCTCTTTAAGCCTTTGGCTTCACCTTCCATATGTTCATTTAATATTAGCTATGTAGTTTTATTCTATAACATTTGAGTATTTCATATTGTCTTTTACCAAAACACCTACAATCTACAAAGTTTGCACTCATGAGCATAAACAGATAGTGATTTAAGAGCAGATGAATTATTTTATCCAAAGTACCCCTTTTACAGAAAAACTATATTTGAGAACTAATCCAAATAACAATTAGTACCACAGGAAAATGTACGCTCCTGAGCAGAAAGCACAGAAATAAAATCATAAAAATAAAGAAAGCTGCTCAGGTGCAAAACCATGCAGAGAATAGCAAGCAGCATACAATGAGTCTCTTCAGACCAAAGTCATATAAATCACACCAAACAGCATACGACAAGTTTCTTCAGACCAGGAATATAAGAATAATCCCATCCAATGAAGCAAAATGCTGTTAACTTCTTTAAAACCAAATCTTTTATTAACAGATATCTGGTAAGCGCTTTCGCCAAAGTGGCTTCTTCAAACCATAAGGGTATAAAGCAGTTCAAGACACACCTTATATACATTCAAGTGCACCTTCAATTACTAATTAAGTCTAATGATGACATCATAACTGAAGCATATACATTTAAAGTGAACAATAAAATAGTATTACAATACACTTATACAAGGAGTAAAGACAAAATATTTAAAACATTATTACTGCATAAAAATGGACATCACTTAAGCATCCTAAAGATATTATATAAATAATATCTTTAATTAATCCATCAATAAGACAATTTATTATAAAAAATAAAAAATGATTAAAAAACTATTTAAAATGGAACCTTCTGTTTTTAAGAGCTGGTCTTAAAGGGACCTTGTCATTAAGACCAGGGTGAATATGTGCTTGCAGTCCGATAATCCAGTTAGTTTCATTTCTTTCGGTATAATTCCTTAGGTCCCCTCCCCTCAAACTAGGTGTATTGATGTATAAAACTAAAAACTTAAAAGTATGTGAATTGTTGGTTTCTAAAACATGTTTAGACAAAGCATTGGTGTTTGACCGATAGAAGGCTTAAGGATAGGGTGAGGGAGCATTTATATCAGATCCGTATTCGGTCAAACACCAATGCTTTGTCAAAATGCTGTTTCTGACTGGCAACATAGTTCATTCCAGTTTTACTTTAGTTGTTTAACAAAATTGCAACATACTCCCTAAAAAGAACAAAGATAAGGCAAAATGCTTTACCTATGTTTCCTGCTCACCAACACCTCCCCACCCCTAAAAAATGTATCCCCTCTATTCTCAGTGAGCAAAACTATTTCTATGAGTATTCGAACAATCACACCACATGTACTCATAAGGGCTGTAAAAATGTACCACCCACAAATTAAAATGAATGCTTTTGCAGGAGAGGGCAAACCTGCCATGTTGGGGGCTTTGCCCTGCACTCCTTTTTCTTTATTATTCTCCCTCCAAGGTCACTGCTGCTCAGAAGAATGGTCAGTATAAAAATAAGAAAATATTACTTGTCTTTCTCCAAGATGCCACCATCCCAGAATAACAAGCACATATTTAAAATGCTGTCCTACAAACTTTGCTAAAACATTTAGCAAATGCAGCTAAAAAAACACAACATTGAAGATCCATGCTCAAGCTAACACAACCCGAGTCAATTCTTTTGAAGCATGCGAAGGTAAACCAGGCAAAATGGGTTGCTTGATGTACAGTAGTGGGTAAAATATAGTCTATATTGTTTTAGATATATGTATTACTCAGTATAATGATGTTTTATGATATTAATATACTTTTACACCATGGATGATTGTTCTGCCATTTTAGCTATATCATACCAATATGTCAACAAAGGATAAATGAAAATAAAATGTAAAGGATAAATAAAAAATAAAATAAATGAGTACTGTATAGGTTCTTGCTCTTTTGGCACACACACACTATTTTTGGTAGCCATGATACTTTACTTTACTTTGAGACTCTTTACCTGTAACAGTGCTTTGTTACACTTGTTGTTTTATTTTGTTTCAGTTTGTTAACCAGGTAAGTGTACTGGTCTCCAGACCCTTTTCAGTCACAACCTGGATCTTGAAGGACAATGACAATACAATATACTGCAGTATATGCACAAGAACAATACACAAAACAGCCCAAGCTACAGAGTTATATATACAAGTTGATGTTCTTTCTCAAAGTTTGCAATGATATATTATTTGCCTAGTTCAGGTTAGAAAATGGTCTATCTTGGATCAGTAGATATTATAAAGGAATAAATGTTGCTGCCTTGCTTATATGACAGCCTGAAGACCAGAGATAGGAATATGGCCAGAAAAGGTTTCAGCCCTGACAGCATTGCCAGTGACTGTTGTTCATTGATAAACCCAGGTACCTGGCAGGCTGGCTAGCTAACATAATGCGTGAATGACTGTTGTGACTCTGCTCTGCTCACAGGAGGAGGAGGAAGCGGAATGGGGCACATCAACTCTGCCAGAAGACCTCAGTGGAGGCAGGGTGCAGTAATACTGTACTGAGGAAAGGGAGTGAGGGTGCAAGGAGACCATACGATACACATAGTGTCTGGGAAAGGAGACCATACGATACACACAGTGTCTGGGAAAGGAGACCATACGATACACACAGTGTCTGGGAAAGGAGACCATACGATGCACACAGTGTCTGGGAAAGGAGACCATACGATGCACACAGTGTCTGGGAAAGGAGACCATACGATACACATAGTGTCTAGGAAAGGAGACCATACGATACACATAGTGTCTGGGAAAGGAGACCATACGATACACATAGTGTCTGGGAAAGGAGACCATACGATACACATAGTGTCTGGGAAAGGAGACCATACGATACACATAGTGTCTGGGAAAGGAGACCATACGATACACATAGTGTCTGGGAAAGGAGACCATACGATACACATAGTGTCTGGGAAAGGACACCATATGATACACATAGTGTCTGGGAAAGGAGACCATACGATACACATAGTGTCTGGGAAAGGAGACCATACGATACACATAGTGTCTGGGAAAGGAGACCATATGATACACATAGTGTCTGGGAAAGGAGACCATACGATACACATAGTGTCTGGGAAAGGAGACCATACGATACACATAGTGTCTGGGAAAGGAGACCATACGATACACATAGTGTCTGGGAAAGGAGACCATACGATACACATAGTGTCTGGGAGGGAAAAAGGATGGAAACAGGATTTCAAATAGTGAAATAATACCATCTCTGTCCCAGGAAACCGTCAATCCCTAAAGCCAGAACAGTTCACACTGTGAAAACCTGCAACATATCCCGATGGAGCAAGTCACTATCCTTGGGGGTACAACCAGGGGATTTCCCTACACTGCATGGCTTAGATAAGGTGTGCAGTGAGGAAAACAGATAAGAAGAGATAATATCCACTTCCCTGACAGATATTAAAATCAAACTGATGATAAATAACCAGCAGTTTCCCTCAGCAGATCTCCCCATTCATGAATAGAAAAACAATGGTTCTTTGTCAAGACCTTTAGTCTAGCATGGTAAGTGCAGGCACACCCAGTTTGGTCTTTAGTTGAAATCAGGTACACCCAGTTTGGTCTTTAGTTGAAATCAGGCACACCCAGTTTGGTCTTTAGTTGAAATCAGGCACACCCAGTTTGGTCTTTAGTTGAAATCGGCACACCCAGTTTGGTCTTTGGTTGAAATCAGGCACACCCAGTTTGGTCTTTAGTTGAAATCAGGCATACACAGTTTGGTCTTTGGTTGAAATCAGGCATACACAGTTTGGTCTTTGGTTGAAATCAGGCACACTCAGTTTGGTCTTTAGTTGAAATCAGGCATACACAGTTTGGTCTTTGGTTGAAATCAGGCATACACACTTTGGTCTTTGGTTGAAATCAGGCACACTCAGTTTGGTCTTTGGTTGAAATCAGGCATACCCAGTTTGGTCTTTGGTTGAAATCAGGCATACACAGTTTGTTCTTTGGTTGAAATCAGGCACGCCCAGTTTGGTCTTTGGTTGAAATTCATATATAGACAAGATAACAGCACTTTTCTGGACAGCTTTTTAGGCACACAATTAAGAAGTGAAGACAAAGTATTTTTGTGCTGATTCAGGCTGACAACACTGGAAGAACAAGATAAACAGAAAATCTCTTGCCACTGAAGTGAATGTAAACAAAAAGAAACATTTTACCAACCAGGCTCCAAGGCAAAACAATAATCCAGATAGAGTGCTTTCAGCCAATGCTTCAGACTGAAGAACTGAATGCGCTTCCTTTTCCTTAACATTCACATAGGACGTGCAGCTTCTAGTTCTTTCTCGCACTGAAGGCGACCTCTCCCAAGAGCAATTCATCCTTCTCTCCTTCATGGTTCTCTAGAATCCTCCTGAATTCACTCAGTGAGTATCAGACTTGGGCAAGCTTTTGCAAACTCTTGGTTTTGTAGGTAGATGATGTTTCCCTTAAACCCAATTTCTTGCTTAGCAGGTGAGAGTTTAAAAAGACTCACCATAGCTCTATCTTACCTGTTAACAGTCCAGCATTTCCCTATTGGTATTACTTGCCAGGCATCTCCTGGTAGTGCCATCATGCTACATTTATTCATGTTATTTATCTGACATTTGGTAGCCAGGAAAGTCCGAATAGGTAGATATTACCTGATTTCAGCTGAGGCCTGTGGAGAAAATCTCCACAAAATGGATGAAAACTCACAAACTGAGCAAAAGTAACATTACCATTTTTAAATACCTGAAAATACAAGACTCTACTAAATATGATAGTAGAAGCAAAAATCAAAAACAGTGTAGTAGCAGAAAGCAAACCTTTCAATATTAACTTGTTATGCCTGTCAGCCAATGCTCTAGGATTGAAAGTAGAGCAGACTGTATAGGCTGTATCTAAATGCTTGGATCCAAGACAATAAACGCACTCTGTGTGGGCATCTGAGTTGGGGATCTTATGCCCACAAGAAGTGCATTTTTTAAAACCTGTAGGTTTTTTAGACATCACAGCAAGGAAAAACTAACACTTAAAGACTTAAATTATAAAGTATACAACAAAAAGCTTTTTTTTCTTTTTGGAAGAGCAAAACAGGAAAGGGTTAGCAACTATCTTAATAAGTATTACCTAGGTTAAATTTTAGGTAAAGAGAGTACCAACAATGCATGAAAGATGACTAAAGTTTAGTAGAAAAAACAAGATATTCATAATGCCAGTGAGCTGAGGGAGCGGTATTAAGGAAAAGATTTAAAGAGCAAAAATTTAAAGATGTAGAAAGAGAAAAAATTTCAATAAAATTTCTTACAAACACTTGAGAATGGAACCTTCATCTAACCGCAATGGCAGCAAACGAGATCTGAGGCAATAGAGATGGAGTGAGGCATTATATGTAAAGGGAGGAGCTCAAGAGTTGGATCCAAAATCTATAGTATGTGGCCAAGTCAGATCCGAGTTGGATCAGATCCGTAACCCTCAAGTGAAGAGGAATGAGAAGCGCAACATCAGATCTGGGGGATTGTGGTGTATTTTGTGAGTTAATAGTAGCTGATTTAAAGTTAGCTGCTGTGGAAGTTCTAGCCAGTTTAGATTTTTGATTGACAAGCAGTGATGTGATTTACGAGTTTGGGCAGCAGCAAATTTGGATATTTTGTTCTTACATTGACCCAGTTTTGTCTTAAGGGAAGAGTGAAGATTTGTTAGGATAGGGAGGCATAGAAAAGGGAAGGGAAGAGATACGTAGAAGCAAGTTTAGCTTTTCTGGAGTTAGGAATTGTTTAGTTATACACAACATGCCAAGTTTCTGATGTGTCAATTCGATGGTGTTATTAATATGCAAGTCAAACTTAAGATTTGTATCAATTGTTACACCTAATAGTTTAGAATGAGGAACAAGATCAATGACAGTGTTAAGTAAAATTGTGTTTATCAAAAAAATGTTGTTTAGGAAAGAATAGCAGGAGTTTTGTTTTCATAGAATTAAGTAGGAGCTAATTAACAGAAAGCCAGGCCTCAGCAGAGTTAAAAGAGTTTTGTGTTATAGTTTGTAATAAGATACTGTTGTTAGAGGAGCAAATTAGAGTAGTGTCGTTTGCATAATGTATGAGGCTTGTTTGTTTGGAGGCAGTATGAAGACTGTTACTGAAGATATTAAAGAGGAGAGGGTTCAGAATCGAGCCCTGTGGTACTCCAGTGCTAGCTGGTGGATAGGGGGGCAAACTAGAATTCCATTTAACTGACTGAAGTCTGTTGGATAGATAACTAGAGAACCACAGTACAGTAGTATCTGTACACCCAAGACAGGATAGTTGTGATAAGAGTTTTGGATGTGAAACAGTATCAAAAGCTTTGGAAAGATAGAAGAATAGAGATGAAACAAACTTACCCATGTCTCTGGCTTTATTGACAGTTTCAGTGAATGATAAAAGAGCAGTGGTGGTACTGTGTGCAGGCCTGCAACCATGCTGAGTGGGAGAAAGAAGTCTATTCTCAAGTAAGTAGTGAAGCACTTTTTTGTGGATGCATTTTTCTAGAATTTTGGATAGAGATGACAGGTATTGTAATAGGCCTACTCATATATTTCTGTGGAATTCCCACCTTTGTGGATTTGGGAAAATGAACAACTTTTTCTAGGGGAAGAAACACGGGCTTCATTGATAGATCTAATGAGTATGGAGACAGGGTAGGCTACAGAATCAGCTGCAATTTTTAGAAATTCATTGGGAAGATCGTCAGCAGAAGAAGAACAAGACTTGAGTTTTCTCAGTAAGTTTTTAATAAGAGATCTAGGGACAGATTTTAAGGAAAAAAGAGAGAGTAAGGAAGTAGAAGTGGGTAAGAAAGTAGTAGTTGCAGTAGGGAAATTGTTGGTAATGGATGCAAGACTGTTAATGGAATAATTAAATTGGGAAGTGGTAGTCAGAATGGGTATGGTTCGTGGAGGGTTGTGGCACTGAGTTAGCTCCAGGGTGTAAAATGTTCTTGATAGATTGCCAGAATTTCTTTGGATTAGAATTATTGTTGTATTGAGGGTCACAGCAGTATTGTTTTTTTTTTTGTCTTTGTTTACTTTTTTTCTACAAGGTTGAGCAGTTCTCTGTAATGTAGCAAGTTTAGTTGTGATTTTGTTTCAAATAATTTTTCCAGGTCTTATCTCTGTTTAAGCAGTTACTTACCTGGAGTGGGAAGTCAGTGTACTGGGATGTCGGTGTTCTGCGGTTGTCAGCCTTTTCATCTCAGCTAACTGAAACTCGAGTAAGTGAACTTTTGGTCTACTGAAGTAGACCCCCAGGAACACATCCCTGTGAAGCATCAATTCATGGGATTGGATCCAGGAGCTCGTCAGAGAGTCTGCCACAAGATTTCTGTTTGAAGGAATGTATACAGCCTGGATTATCATGTTGTGTTGATCCAGGAATTCCCACACTGGGAGAGCCAGTCTGCACAGGAGTTAGGATATGGTCACCCCTTGCTTGTTCACATACCAGACTACAATCATGTTGTTGGTGAACAGTTTAAGTGTGCCTAGTCGAAAGAGAGAATGGAAGGTTTGTAAGACTAGTAGCAATGCTCACATCTCCTTTACGTTGGTGTGTTCCCTTTTCTGTGAGAGGGAGCACCTTCCTAGGACTGTAAATCTGCTGAGGACTGTGCTCCAGCCAGCATCTGATGTGTCTGTGCAAAGTTCTTCAACTGGGTCTAGTGGATGTAGCGATAGTCCTAGGTTTAGTTGTACCTGCTGGATCCACCAGAGAAGTTCCCTCTTCCGGCATGGGATGAGAGGAACTAGGTATTCTAGAGGGATACAAGTGTTGGCTCCAGAGAGATTTGAGGAACTACTGGAATTTCCAAATGTGTAGCCTTGTCATGGGTACGATGGGGATAGTTGAGGCCATAAAACCTAGTACCCTGAGGAATTCCCTGGCCGTGATGTGGTTTAATGGGAGGAGAGCTTGAAAGAGGGTCTGAAGGTCCTCTGCCTTTTGGGGTGGTAGAGACACTTTCTTTATGTCTGTCTGAATTCAGCAGCCCAGAAAAGTGTGGTCTTGGGATGAGGGTTGATTTTTTGAAGTTTATTGTGAACTACAGAGTTCCCAGGAGGGTAATGGTAGTCTGTAGGTTCTGATGAAGAACCTGATGATTCTGGGAGTTTAAGAGCAGGTCATCCAGGTATGGGAAAATCTGGATACCCTGGAGCCTGCAGTGAGCAATCCCTGGAACCAAACATTTTTTGAAAACCTTTGGGGTTGTACAGAGGCCAAAGATCAATGCAGAGAATAGAAAACGCCATGAACCCATAGAAAAACATAAACATTTCTTGTACCTGGGGTGAATTGGGATGTGGAGATAAGCATCTTTTATGTCTAGACTATGAATCCCTGTGGGAGAGGAAGAGGAAAAAGGGTTTATAGATTTAGGATTCTGAAGGCTGGAAACTTTAAAAAAGTGTTAAGATGAGATAAGCCAAGGACTGGCCTTCAGCAGATATCTTTTCTGGAAACTAGGAACATTCTTGAATAAAATCCTTTTCCCCTTTAGGTACAGGGGACTCTTTGAATGGAGCCCTGTTGCCACAAGCTGGAGAGGAGGTCTGGATAGAGATGAAGTTGTTCTCTGGGTGGTTGTGGAATGTCCTTAAAGGTGAGGGTGGAATGCCAAACTGTAAAGTATTTTAGTGGATTATGGAAAGTACCCAGTAGTCTTGGGTAATGGTTTGCCAAGTTTTGAGAGCACTTGAGAGGTGTGGGGGGGGATGGTTGCAGTGTAGTCACATATTCCCTGCTCTGTCTGGAAAGGGTTGTTTTTGTTTGGTTGGTCCCTGAGGAGCCCTAGTCCTCTGTGTTCTTTTCCTCCCCTAGAAGCTCTGCTTTGTTGGTGCTGAGAATGGATGTGAACAAAGACAGGCTTGGAGGGAAAATTCCTATGGAACCTGGGCACCAGGGACACTAAAAGGTGTTTTAACTCTTTAAGTTCCTTAGACTGTTCTTGTAGGGTTTTGAAAAGGACAGCTGCAGCTGGCCCAAAAAAGGCTGTATTGTCCAGAGGGGCATCCATTAATTTGGATTTGAAATCATCCTGCAGTGGCTGAAGTCCTAAGCCATGAGACCTGGTAGCAGCTGCCGTGCTGCAAGGCTCAGCAGCATCATAGCAGCATTTTATGGAGTGTCTTTGCACTAGGGAAGAATAAAAGTTTCAGGGCTAAGTGCTTTCCCTCAGAATCTGTGAGGTTGAGATAGCAGAAGTTGCTTGAGACACAAGTTCTAGGGAGTATTTAGTCATGTGTGTCAGGTAGTTGATGGCTCTGAAAGCCAAAGTGACTGAAGTGTATGCATTTTCCCTAGCCATTCCAGGTTCTACTCTCCTTGTCCGATGGGAGTACTGAGGTAGAAGGAAGCATCCTAGAAGGCTTGTCAGTAGCAACGGAGATGACCGCTGGGTCTGCAGCTGAGCACCTGAAAAGAAATTGGCAGTCCTCAGGGACTTTATAGAAATGGTCTGGCTTTTGGGGAGCTGGAGCCTGAGAGTCTGGGTTTTGGGATACATGGTGGAAAGCATACAAAGAGGCTGGATGTACTGGTGGCACTGCAGAAGAACTGGGAAGGTCAACTTGTAAGAGTTGGTAATACCATTTTTGGACATCTGATATTTGAGAAGAATTCCATTTAAAAAGGTTCACTCATTTTCAAGATCATCTCTCCAAAGGACATTTCCTCCATGGGAGAGTCTGCCCCTACTGACTGTTCCTCAGGGGAGATGTATTCTTGAGGGGAGGAAATTTGAATAGGGCAGTCTAAAGATTCTTCTTCATCAGAAGAGGTTTCATCTGAAAAGTATGGGTCCCTAGCCCTTTACTGAGAAGGTTGAGAGGCTGGGGTGGGTGCAGGCTGAGAGGTAGGCTGCTTAAGAGCCATGAAGGCCTGAAAAAGACTCTGAGAGAAGGTCTGCCAATCTGCAGGAGCCTCTTGTGCAGTGGAGACATGCTTTGTTTTGTGTTTTTTATTTGCTGGAGAGACTATCTTTTGTAATGTCCGAGGGTCTGGATGAATGCCTGAGTTCGAAGGTTTCAGGCTGGAGCAGACTGTTAGCACACATTTGTGATAAATCCCTAGGTTCCTGAATGCATTCAAGGCTGGGTTCTCCTCAACATCCAGATCAGAGGTTTGTTCTACCTCTTGAGACATGCTCACATCAGAAGTCAAGGAGACTTCAGAAGTGGGTTTGGCCTGTGACTTCATGCCTGGAATCAGATGTGCCTCTAGGTTGATGAGCACCACAGGAGATACAGTAGATGGGCGAGGTGCAGCAGAAGGTATAGGCTGAGGTTTCTTGACCTTATACTTCAGTGGTTCAGCTTCAGGCCATGAGGAACCCTCCATGCACTTAGTTAAAAATTTAAGCTGTTAGTTTTCCAAATATAAAGCTAGTGACAAAAGTCTACTTCTAAGGGTCTTGAGAATGAATGACTGGTAAATCCTGCATGACTTATGGTCATGGTTGGGGCCTAGGCAAAAAATAATCTGGGTATGACTGTCTTTATGTGGAATTTGTCTTCCACACTGGCACTTGCCCTACCTGAATGACATAACAAAATAATAGCAAGAAAAGAGAATCCCCAAAGGGACACTTTTCTAAAAGCAGAAGTCGGAAACACTGGAAACTGTACAATTGATGGTCAGAGCTGGTGTTCTGAGAATGGTATGTGCATAAGTCCATTTTATGCCTTATGTCTGACTGCAGCCAATGTCAGACATACCACTTATCCTATAGTGGCAAAAGACTTTTGTATACTGGCAGAAGTCGGGTGCCTTCTGGCGGGGATATGACTCAAGTAAAGAATACGGCAGCAAGTGAATAGAAGGACATCTGCAAAATTTAAAATGTGTATCCAGTTTAAGGCCTTTGTACCCGATTCATTTGGATTTTTCCCTGATTCTTGAGTTAAGCACCATGTGGAATACATACAGGTAGGCAAAAGACAGTGATTGAGACAGAAGGATTAACATTTTTTTTTAATTACTGTAGTATCTCCAGTCATGCATTTACTCCCTTGAAAACACAATTTCAGTTAAGTGCAATCAGGAAACAAATGATGCTTCTAACTGTATCGTTCAAGGCCAGGCTTAGACCCATTTGACTTATCTGGCCCAAAAGGGGGGGGGCCCTACACTAGGCTAAGACAGGGTCATTATGCCTCATATGACTTGCAAGATATGCCTGCGAGACATTACAGCAGGATGCAAGGCATCTTTCCTATTTGTAATCTTGCTTCTACAGTAGCGACGAGTCTTGTTAGCGGCAATGACTACATTTCCAGTTATGCATTGCCCTAGTGGCTAGTCTAGTATTATTAATCATTGCCCTAGTGGCTAGTCTAGTATTATTAATCATTACCCTAGTGGCTAGTCTAGTATTATTAATACTGCAGTATCACACCACTTGTACGGCTCACAATGTTAGCTATTCAAGCTCTCACAGTGGTCAGATGCAGCTGCTGAGTTTAGAACAGAGGTTTCAACCCAAATCTGAGGTTGGAATAATCATCCTGTTTTGTGTATCGCTCCAGGTACTGTTGCAGAAGAAAAGACCAGGTTTAGTTTGAAGTCTGACAATGACACTTTGTTTTCTTTTCCATCTTTTGGTGATGTGGTGTGTCTGACAGGTTGCTAATGAATATAGTTAGAAAAATAATTGTGGGTTAGTCAGCCTCAGACAATATGAAATCAAACACCAATAAGAACAAAAAAGGAGCATGGGAGGTAACCTCTGGTTACTAGGACATGTGGCAGAAAATTACCAGTTCAAAGGTGTGGGAGAGTGACACCTGTGGCAGTTGCAGATAGGGGCAAAATAATCACAGTAAGTGAAACATGAGGGATCTGTCTGTGGGCTCAGTGAAAGCGGACAGAAGTGGATAGAACAATTATTCCACTTGGCTAAAAGAGACAAGAATATAACCAAGGCAGTTTGCCCATAAAGGTACTGCAGGGATGCCACAGTTTCAGAGTTATGTACAAAATGAGGGGAGGACAAGAAGAAATGTAAAGATAGAAAAAGGCTTGCACTGGACTGGGTAGAGTTTTGGAGGGCCTGTATTGCAGAAAGACAATCACATTGTACAGATCGTGCATGTTCTCCCTACTTCTTTATGTTGCACTCATTTTCTCCCTCTTGTCAAAACATTCTGCTTAGTGGCTGTTCTAAATTATCCTTACATGTAATCTTTACTGCACCCATCAGGCCTGAAGCATGGCTAGAAATGATCTGTAAACATCAGACCACTTTCAGAGATAGTGATGAGGGCTGCTGATGAACACTGCAGTGTCTAAGGAGAGGCCTGAGATTATAATTATCGTGTATTCCCAGGTAGTTCAACAGATCTTTGGGATTTTTGTAGATACAAGTGGACTGGAACAAGGTATGAGAATTGGCGAGGTTCTCAAAATAATTCAGATCAAGTGCAAGAGGTGACTGGAAGCCCAAGAAGAAAGAGGGTGGGAGTGGGGAATGAGATGATGGGCAAGCTGGCTTTGACCAGTCATTAACACTTCACCAGCCCTCTCCTCTCGGACTTGGATCTGCTTGTTGATCAGTCCTTCATCATCTCAGGTACAGTCAAGCTTTGTGAGTCTACACAACAAAGTCACCCCTCCTCACTTAAATATGTTCCCAGGAGACTGATTACCCAACTTTATGTTAGTTATGTTAGCATACTGGAGCTTGTTGGTCATACTCCCAATGAAAAGTCTAGTTGCAGTATATACGGTAACAGCACCTCTACATAATTGCACTACATAAAGCTGTAAAATGGTGGCATTTTTGCAGTGATGTATTTGCCAGCCTGACAGCAAGTCATTATGGTTTGATGAGTAAATAGGTACTACCATTAAAAACAGTTTTCTTTCTAATGCAGTATCTAAACAGGTTTTGTAGAATTTTTAGTAAAGTGAAACTCATAAACAGCGTTTTCAATGTGCTGTTTTACTTTATGTTTTTTTCTGAAGCACTTAGACGTGTCTGTGATTCTAAATCTATAATCAATGTAAAATAAACAGAAAACCAGCTTGTACATTATTTGCCACAGCCAGTGAAAGCATTTTACCCTTTGTTTCTGTTCTGTATAGGAACATGAATGACTGTGAAATTAGCTCATTCATTCTCAAGACCTTTCTCTATAATGTGCAACTAAAATAAAATCAAACTACATTGTATAATATATTGTATAATGAAATATTATGCTGAATGGTGCATTTATCTATTGCCGCAAAGCAAAAATCTTGGCCTGTCACCCTACATTAATTTGCAGCATGCAAATCTGTAATAAGAATATGTAACATTTGACACTGTTTCCACATAACACTGTTTAGTTGCTATTTATCCAGTGTATTGGGTAACATCATCTTCAAATAGTTTTCACACCATACTGTTCAAGCACCATATTCCCATTGCACATGTACACCATGGCATATGGTTATAGGTCATGCCTCAGTTATAAAATGCTTTAAACAAGACTATATATTGCAATCAAGAACAGAATGGTTCATTGGAATGTATAGCAAACACTGTTATTTACAACTACTGATTGTAAACTGGAATACTTTAAGGCACGTTACTTTGAAAAATGAAGGTTTAATTCATCTAGAATTGTTGCCTGTACAGAATTAAGACACAATTCTCCCTTTCACAACTCATAGCTTGTTGATACAGAAAGGCTAGGGGGATTGTTGATGTTTGACACAGTTATTAAAATCCTCACTCTATATTTGAAATACTGCATGATACTGTGTGACAGTTATTTTTTGCAAAATCAGGATTGACAACATGTCTTTGTAAGCACTGGCACACAATAAGTTAAAGAAATAGTACCTTATCAAGCTTTGTTTTCAATTAACCTTCAGAACAATTTGGTGAAATTGCTGAACTACTGTATAACACAGAACTGATTGTTCGTTCACACACAAACACATACACAGTGCACCGTAACATCCAGAAAAGTACTGTATCACTTACCTAGTTGGAGAATGAAAGAAAACAGATTAATACATTAAAAAAATCCCTTGTCAGTGTGTCTCCATAAATACTGATCCACCACAGTTTTTAGTAAACCCACTTAAAATACGCAGCTCAGTGACAGTTACAGCCATGCTTTCCCGATCTCCACCAAAGGGTCTGCGTTATTGTCTTTGTTCTCAAAAGCAACTATCAAGATGACTCTGTCAAAGGCATCAGTTACTTTCAATGTCTGGAATATGTAGCCTAATGTCTTTCTGGACTTTCTCATGCATATTCCAATAATCAACAGTGCTGCAATCAAAGAGTATACACCGGTGAACTTGCGTATGAGCCATATATAAATTCCTAAGCCCTGGTATCTGCTCAAAATTGTAACATAAATGCGACAACACCTAAGTTTTCAATCGAGGGCATGAGACCAGATCATAGAGTGACCCATCTTCTCCAAAGGCTGTGACATTTTGAACCTCAATCAGATCAAAGAGAAGGATGTTCCAAGGGCAAGTCACCATTTGATTAAAAGGCAATAATGACTCCAGGAATTTTGCTGACACCTACCAGATGTTGTACGGTTGTACCTGTGTAGTTATAGGCCTTTTCTGGGAATGTGAAAACCAGAGAAGGATCCTTCACCATCTATCAAGAAAATGTATCTGACAGTTGTATTTATCTCAGTTTCAGTTGCACATCATCCAGTAAAACTGCAGCTCCTGAGCTGATTTTGCTACCTTTTAAATTTTCTACTATAGTTTGTGTAGCACTGTTCTTCTCTCTTAGCTCTTCTGTCACTGTCTTGAGATCCTTGTGTATTCAAAAGGGACCATCTCCTCCCAGTAATTTTTACTGCTAATTCAGTTCCTTCAGTGCTCTTAGTCCCAAATTTTAGAAAGATCTAGCATGAAGGCACCAAAATGAGATCCCTGCTACCCCCTTGTGGAGAAGAGCACTTGCTGTACTATGCTGGTAACTTCTTCTTCTTCTTCTTCTTCTTCTTCTTTCGGCTTTTCCTGGTTAGGGGTCGCCACAGCAGATCACCTGTCCGCTCATGATTGGCAGTGGAGTTTTACAGTGTTGAGTTGCCAGCCCAGTGCCCAACCTTCCACAGAAGGCACACACAGGCACACACTCACACCTAGGGCCAATTTAGAGTGTCCAATCCACCTACTGCATGTTTTTGGGATGTGGGAGGAAACCGGAGCACCCAGAGTAAACCCACACGACCACAGGGAGGACATGCAGACTCAGCACAGAAGGCACCCCAGCCGGTAACTAAACCACATTTTTCCTTTTGCTCTGTCACCATTCCAAACCTAAGCTACAATGGTGTAACATGATTTGTTGGATATGGTCTTTAATTCTGACAAAAAATACAAATAATTTCTTAGAGGCCCAGTAAAAATTTTGAAAAGTAAAGGATCACAGGAATTTAGAAGCCATGTAGCTGAAACATTGGTATGTCCTTTAGGGGTAATTTGCATGTATATCCCATGGTCTTCCACTATAGGAAGTTTACCAAATTACACAGCAAAGACTTTAGCTTTGCTGGGTCATTCTTGTAGATTTCACTCAGTGGCTTATCTGACCTTTTTACCCTTTGGTTTGGAGATTTCCATGCAATACTGATATATATTGCCTCTTCCTTTGTAAGTGGTACCAACAAATGCTTCTTGTTTAGACATGCCTTTAAGGATATGCATCTGTGCAGTAGGTCGAACAAATGCTTGTTATGTAGACATGCCTTTGAGGATATGCACTTGTGCAGTAGGTCGAACAAATGCTATTTATGTAGACATGCTTTTCGGGATATGCATCTGTGGAGTAGGTCACTCCTAAAACTGTTAACCATCTGTTGAAAGTACTAATCCTCCAGAGATAATAGGAGCCACAGATATATTTATATCTTCCATTCTTTTTGATCTACCCCCAGTCACATGATCTTTCAGGATATTGTTCACTTTTTTTGGACAGTGTCCACATCAACATATTAAGGCCATTAGTTTAAGCAGATCCTAGTACCCTGCTTTATTCTGCATATAAGTTATGATCTTCGGATGTATACCATGGATCTCCAGTCCCATAGGTCTTACATTCCAAATGCCTGGAGACTCTGCAGTGTCTACAGTTAACACGAACACAAGTGTTTGTGACCACAATTTTTAAAGCTAGTAAACACTTACAAAAGTTGTATTTTTTTTTTCTTCTTTCATTGATCCTCTCACCTTCCTTCTGACTTCATGAAAAGGTTTTCTTGTTCCTGAGATTGGATAGTCTCATTAACAAAGCAGAGATATTCAGGGCATTACAAAGACTTCCACAGTGACCAGTACCTGTTTCTGCTTGTGCAGGTCTTTAATATGTCTGTTTGAAGTCTGCCCAAATGTAAAGTTTCCCAAGAGGAGGCCTATATCATTTCATCCTAAAAGAACACTATCTAATCTATGTCATTCATCAGAGACACCTTATGCTGTCACCCTGGTCAACATAATTGCACAATCAAAGCTGTAGGAGATTACTTACACTTATAGGTTAGTAATAGGCTAACTGCCATTTTGGGTCATTTTAATCCTAGCCAGTTTCCCCATGTGAGAATCAAACTCTGCATCTTGTATCTGTAAGGTCAATAACTTAACCATTACACCACCCTTATACTTATATACCTAAGGAAGAAACTGTGGTATGAGTCTTAACCAGAAACTCTGTGATACCACAATCGGACTAATAAAAGCCATCAGTGAACTGGCATGATGATTCTTTACTTTCTTCCCAAAAATGACTCAAACGATATTTGGGGAAGAATGATGAGGAGCCCTGAGTTATCCAGCCTGTGGAAGATGACTTGAAGGCAGACATTGTTGTAGCCTGAAAACTCCCAGTCTAAATGTTATTCCAAAGGAAGGGTCATCTCAGAAGTGTGGTTTGTAAATCTTTGGTTCCCTGTGATTACCTCCACAATGGAGGAGGGGGAGAAATACCTTTTCCACAAGCTAGCTTTTTGAGAGGGTAGGATGCACTCACCACAGACTTCAGGTACTAATTATTGATACAGGAGAGACGTGCAGCTCCAGTGCACTCAGTGCCCTCATGGTGACCACAAGATAATTTGACATGGGAAGAGCAATGGAAGCATCCTTTACCATTGCCCACATCACAATGGTTTAAGGGGAGGACAGAAAAGATATCTCCCCTGACCAAAGTACACTCTCATGTTGTTGTATCTTTCGGCTTTTCCCAGTTAGGGGTCGCCACAGCGGAACTCTGGTCTGCTAATGATTGGCAGTAGATTTTTACGTACCGAGTTGCCAGCCCTGATGCACAACCTTCAACGAAGGTACGCCCATTCATGCATGTCTCCACACAGAAGACGCTTTAGCTGAGAATCGAACAGGACGTCTTACTGGGAAGCGACAATGCTACCGCAGCACCACCACCGCAGTTGCCTTTGATAATAAACTTCATGGCTCAGCTGCTGTGTTCTGTTTTTTGTGAGCATTCAAAGAAGGGCAGGAATTTAATGATTCAAGAGGGGGGACACAGGCGTGAGTGGAAGGCCAAAACTGGAATTGGCTTTTGTCAGCTAGGATGCTGGCTATGGTTCTGGGATCAGAACAAGTAGTAGCCATTCAACTGGAGCATGGTACAGTACTGGGTATTACATCTAATACCCACAGGATAGTTAAAAAAGGCCTTTGGTTATCATTGGTGTCAGTGTCTAATTTCAATTCATATCCTGCTTTAGTCTCCATAATGATGTGTTTGAGTTCTTTGCTGGCCTTTCCAAGTGTCTTCTTATTGTAGGAGATGGGGAAGCTTGTATGTGAAGCAAGTAGTTTTTTTTCCCTAATTTGGAAGTCCCACCATCAGGGTTTATTTCTGAATTTCTCTATACATTGGTTTACATAGGAGAAGTCAGAGATGTATGTAGTGGCCTTAGTGATTGGGTCAGCATATGGAGGTGCTTTAGAATTTCTTCAGGCCCTTGTCAGTGATATTAGAATGACTTTGGAGTAATCTTTAATATAGTAGAAACTGCATGAGATGGTGCAAGTGTTGTGGGGAGGATTACAGTATGGTCAGATTTAATTAAGAAGGGAATGACATTAATAGGAGTGTAAACAAAGGCAACGTTTGGGAGGATGAGGTCAAGGATGTTGTCACCTCTGACAGAAATTTGGACTTTTTGCTAAAGGGAATTTGAATTAATAAAATTAAAGAACCTCTGGGCATGCTTATTACCTGTTGTATAAAACATCACCCAGGATTACCATGCAGGGATTATCTAGGTGTAGAAATCTACTTATTAAGGCAATTATCATGGTCATCGGGAGACATGCAAGGGGAACTATAGTTGGCAATAGGGTGTCAAATGACTTTATTTAGTGAGATTAAGATGTGCAGGAATTCCATGTGAGGGTCATGTGGGATATGGCATGGGTGGGGGCAGATAAATACAATAAGCCCACCATTCCCAGATGCTCTGAACAAGTGATAGGTGCATTACCCTGGTATGGAGGAAGTGCTATCAACAGAGTGAAAACAGTTATGATAACTACACATATAAATATGTGTTCAAGTGACAGAAAGGCCTCAAGTTTGGGCAATTTTTAGTTCAAACTCCAAGAAATGAGCGGTATCTGCCTTAATGTAAACCAGAATGGAATTTGCTAGTTCATAATGCCCAGGAGGTGGACATTACCTAAAAAAGGAAGCCTTAAAAAGAAAGACATACCAGCCATACCTGGCAGAAAAGTCATCCTAAATAGATGAAAGTATGCAAAGCAGTGACAAGACAAGAGTGCATGGGGAAGACATAAGGTAATTCTTATGATGGGCTGCAATAAATAAGAAATAAACTGTACTTAACTCCAATCTGCCAGTCATACCAAAGGTAAAAAAGTGCACACTAGGTTAGCCAAGTGATCCTTATCAATCATCAAAATCCATCTTTCTATGTTTCAGGGAGGCATGTGTTATGAAAGAGGGAAGATGATTCAGAGACAATGCAAGGATGTATGTTTTCAAAGAGTGTGTGATAAATGCAAAGATTAACTATGTTAGAAAGTTGTACAATCAAAAAACATTATTGCTATAAAGTGATGCAAAGGATAGACATAAAGCAGATACACTCTACGTAGAGACAGGATAAAGGACAATAGTTACAAAGGAAAGCAAATGTATTAGGCAGGACTACATGCAAAACAGGACAAAGCAGTCTGCAACTACTGAAGTTATATGTTTCTATGTGGATGATGCATCTCTGTCCTTTAGTGAACAAAATGCACACTAAGATGGGGCCGACTGAATGGATTTACAGTAGGATTGGCTGCAATCATGCTCAAATTCAGGAAGGACTGGGAGGACTTCTTTTTTGTCTGCGTAAGGAAAGATGGATGGACACAAAATGTTAATGGGGAGACTACCTCATTTGTTTTTCAATTTCAAGAAATGTTAAACAAATTTTGTGAGACTTCTGATGTTGGCTAAATTCCAGAAATAATCACACCCTTTCATTTTGTTCTCTAAGCATCATTAGCAGACATCACAAAATACCTTACTACTGTTATGAAATGTTATTTCTGCAGTACAAGCAACAAAAAAGTATTCTGTCATAAATTAATACTTACAGGAGACTGCCATCTCAGTATATGGATGGATAGATAGATTCAGTAAACTTGTTTCAACTAGTGGCTCTAGGTAGTGGGGTAACCCATCAGGGTGGGGTAGGGGACAGAAGTAAGCAGGTGATGGACATCACACTTTGAAAAGCAAACTGTGATTGGACCAAAAAAACTGTAAATTCTGACCTGCACTGCTACACCTTTAAGGGGTTTTACGCTGCAGCCCCACTTCCCTGCTACTTATATATATTTCAAAATTGCTACATCTCAGAAAGGGGAGAATACTCTGAAATACCACGGTTTCCCATTAAGTACTGCTTCCAATCCCATTTAAATTTTTGATGTTCTGAGGATAGTTGTTACACTCATCAAACTTTTAATGAGCACTTCAATTAAAGTATGGTTTGAATTATAATATATTACGTAATCCATAATTTTGAAGATAACAAAACTGTTTGCCTTGATTTCAGGAACTGACTCAAACTTGTTGTCTTGACTACCAGATTCAGGTACTTGACGTATTGTATGAAGTTAAAGCACAACTAGTCTCTCACCAAAAAGTCTTATGCCAACTGTCTTCCCTTGGGCTATCACAACCCATACTATTATGGCTTAACAACTACTTAGTTGATAGATAACTGTCTGTTAAATGGCTCTCCATGTTTTCTCCCTTCATTCCCTCCTGTCATTATTGACCTGCCACAGGGCTTCATTCTCGCCATCTACTCTTCGAAATATTCACTAATAATCTACATTGATGCTCACAGCAAGCTTCCCTCATGCAATATGCTGATGATAATACGCTAATATGCAATTTTGGCAACCCAATACATCTTCAGAAAATTACTCAAGAAACCTTTAACTGTTGAAAGAAGGCTACAAACTAATCACCTGTTACTACACCCCAAAAACTAAATTTCTCCTCCTTTTTCCAAAACCCCATTTCCATGAAAGAAAAACAACTTTAAAATTTCTTCCTTAAATAATAGCATGATTGAAGTTACCCCACATACAAAATTACTCGGCATAACAATCAATGGCAATCTTAAATTCAATTTACATATCCACAACAGTATCAAGAAAACCCATCAAAAACTAAGTACCCTACACACAGAAAAGGTGGTCCTTAGAAACACTGCCAAGGTAACTCCAGCTACCACTTACCTCTTATCCTCTTTCCGACATGGTGCCCCTATCATGACCAACCTACAAGCCTCACTTAGTTGTAAATTTGAACAATGCTACAACAAAGTTGCCAGACTGGCTAGCAAAAATCCTTATTTGACTCACCAGTGTTTAGTAGTTAATTCACTTCTTCACCGCCTATCTTATACTCAGCTTATTGTAATGCACAAACCCACCCATGCCCCATCTGCCTTGCCCATCAGTTACCCCAATACTAACTTCCAAACCATCCCCTTTGGTCAAATGATAAACAGCTACTTACTAACTACACAGGACAAAAGGCTGCTGGAGTTAGTCTCTATTCCAATAGTGCAGCTAAAACCTGCAACAAAATTCATATATCATTCAGGTTCATCTCACACCTTCATCTTTTCAAACCATTGCTAAAAGGCTTCCTCTCCGTCTCCTGGCTTTATCCCCTCTCCTCATCTGGGACATAGTTCTCCAACACACTTCACCACCTTTCTTATACCCCCTTTAAAGCAGCAAATAATTTAACATGCTTATCCCGGCCACAGTGGTGCAGTGGTTAGCATTGCCGCCTCACAGCAAGAGGTTCTCCGGTTCGATCCTTGGCTGGGGTGCCTTCTATGCGGAGTCTGCATGTCCTCCCTGTGGTCACGTGGGTTTCCTCCGGGTGCTCCAGTTTCCTCCCACATCCCAAAGACATGCTGTAGGTGGTTTGGATACTCTAAATTGGCCTTAGGTGTGTGTGTGTGTGCCTTCTGTGTAAGTTTGGGCGCCGGGCTGGCAATTCGACACCGTAAAACTCCACTGCCAATCATGAGCAGACAGGTTATCCACTGTGGTGACCTCTAACCAGGAAAAGCCAGAAGAAGAAGATCCTGTCTAATTCCTCACTTTATTGTACTTTTTAAAATACTATATTTACTTCTAATTAGTACAATATTACTATTCCATTGTTACTTCTCTATTAATATTTAAACTTCTTTATCCCCTTTAATACCTTACTCTATGATATTTATTAAATTACTCTTACCTACCTTATACACCATGCTTCTATCTGTAAATTCTCAACACAATACTTGTATTTTTATGTTTGTGAAAATCAAGCTTGTATATTGCTGGTAAATATCAATACAAATTTTACTATACTGACTATTATGCTATGTTTTCACTGAAACTGCATCATAAAATGTGTCATTGTAAACACTGATTGCATTAAATATAATACATTGGAACTTTTTTTCCCCTGGGCCTCTGCTGAAAAAGGGTATCTGTGCCAAGATGGACTTTACTGGTAAACAAATGTCAATAAATACTATGTGACAGTTTATGGCCAATTATGACCCTTTTTTGTCAAAGTAGTTTGATGTAAGCATAGTTACTGCAACATCCGTTCATACCTGATGTGTGTTATTTCATACAAGCTTCTGAATAAAATACCTAACTGTACATTACAGAAAATAATGATGAACTTTATTACAGAGTGATACATAATACGGGGTGTTAGGTATGGGATATACATATCTATATATGCTAATGAGCTAGCTACTGTGATTAGCATGTGATGTGGTAATACAAATTCCAGTGAGTTCAGTTTATAATATACATCTTATGGAGTTTAAACTATATACACTGTGTCTGCGTGTTATTAAGTTTCCTGGCAAGATGTAGGCTGTGATTCATGGCCATCGTGCCTACTGGACAAAGCTGTTTAGAATCTTAGGCCTCTCCTTCGTGCCCAGTAGTGCAGCCATTCTCTGTTGGACAACACAAGGTACAGTGTTGCATGCAAATATGTTAGATGAGTATGTAGCATGTAGTAATGGACTTCAGCAGCATATATATATATATATATATATATATATATATATATAGGTCCCTTTCTATATCTCGACTTCCGAACATTACGAAGATGACAATCTCTAGACGAGAATCCCCAACTAGGAAACAATGAATGGCCGAAGTTTAAGCAGGGCAATTAAACACTTGCCTAACATGGGGAATTATGCCCTTTCTTCACTAAAGTGCGGTCCCAGAGTGGTATATATAGTGAGGGGGGTGTGAAGGCAAAGCCCCCCACACTGGGGAGTGTGGAGGGTGTGGGCCCCACCCAGGTGGTTTTTAGATGGTGCTGTGAGTGTTCATGTTTGTTTTGGGCAAGTGTTTACTTGCCCTAGTTAGACTTCGGTCACTCAGTGTTCCCTCATTAGAGATTCTGTTCTCGGGATTGTCAACTTCGTGATTTTCAGATTTCAGGATTTAGAAGTAGACCCATATACATATATATATATATATATATATATATATATATATATATATATATATATATATATATATATATACACACACACACACACACACACACACACACACATACATACACATATTAGGGAAAATGTGTGGTCTGCTAGGTGCCTGCTACCTAGTAGTACAAGGTTGATAGGCTGCTCAACCAAAGAGTTGTTCAAACTGCCCGGTTGAATGATTCATAGTCCTGCACATTCCATTTTAATTAGATACAGTATTACAAGGAGTGTGCGTGACTGCAAATCATGTTTTAGCACAACAGCACAATTTGGAGTTAATATACAACAGGATTTGCATTGCTCTGCTGTTATTTATAAATTCCACTCAAGATGTCAAAACAATGAAATATGCACCAGAACCAAAGAAAGATTTCTGCAGAAGTGGAGATATATGTGTGTTTTCAAGAAGCTCCATGAATGAAACTACTTTATGATAATTTTTTGTGGAAGATTGTTCCGTAACACCCTACCACATTCACTGGATTATTTTGTAACAATGAAGTTTGAATTAAAACATTTCTGACTCCAAAGCTTCCAGTTATTTTTCATTGCCCGTGGACTAGCTGAGAAGTCTGAAGTTCAATGTTCTGCATTCCTGTATGTTACTGGAGAAGAAGCCGTACGAAATCCTTAACGCTTCTTACTTTCCTTAATCAACATAAAGGTAAAACAGCCGTATTAAGAAATACCTTCAATACTTATGGGCAGTCCAGAAGGAAGTTGCCATTTATTTGGCCTTTGTTTTCTTTACCACAGAACAAGTTCCTACAGGTACTACATATGTATGTGTTGATGGGCTGAAGAACAGAGCCAAAGACTGAATTTGAATTATTTGCTAATAAGAAACAGAATAATTTGTAGTACTGAATAATGAAATAAGGGGCAGGTTTCTGAGCAAAACACAACTGACTTTGCATGCATCTAAAGTTGCGTATGCTTGAAAGCAATTGAGATTATTCACAAACAAATACAAAGACTAAATGATAAAATCAATGCATGTATAATAGAACATTCATCAGATACTAAGGCAAATGAGGAAAAAAAGATGTGCTGTAAAAGTAATGGATGTGAAAGTGTGAAACATAAGCAAGGTCAGTGGAAAATAATGTCAAAACTGTGAAGAAATTTCTGGGAAATTGTGGAGAAACTGCAGGAAAATGGAAACATACATTTGCAGTTCAAGCCTTTCATTGAGGATTAGGGATAAAAACAATCCGCGGTGGTGCAGCGGTAGCATTTTTGCCTCACAGTAAGAGGTTCTCCCGTTCGATTCTCGGCTGGAGTACGGGGAGTGCCTTCTGTGTGGAATCTGCATGTCCTCCCCACGGTTGGGTGGACGTTCGAAAGACATGCGTAAATGGGCATGCCTTTGTTGAAGGTTGAACGTTGAGCTGGCACCTCAGCATTCGTGAAAATCTACTGCCAATCATTAGTGGACCGGAGTTCTGCTGTGGTGACCCCTAACCGGGAAAAGCCGAAAGACAAACAACAACAACAACGCTTTATAAAAACAATATTCTACTGTTAGACACAGCTTATTTAGTCTGTTGGTCTGTTGTAGTGGGCTCTTCCAAATGCGTAGCACCCTGAGTATACACTACACATTTAATAAATAAGCAACCAAAAAAGACAAAATGCAGCATGAAGTCCATTTCTGCAGCCTGTTGACATTCTGTTGGAAAACATTATTTGCCACCTGATGCATATGCCTATCATAACTCCTGTAGGAGTACTGCTATGACATGCACAAACTGGTTCCAAAAAAAGAGGCAAATAAAACAGTGCACATATCAGAGCAACAAAACAAAATACAGCATTAAGTTCAATTTCTCTGGCCTGTTTACATACTGTATGAAAATATTCTTTGTCACCCTATTTACAGCTCCTGTAGGAGTGACCTGAATGTATACCAACACTATGTGTGTGTACCACTAAATGTGCACCATCATCTGTGAACCTCCTTCTCTAAAAGCAAGCCAAAATGCCATACTGCCTTATACATTAATACCAGCATGAATGGGACAACTTGCAGCAACACTTCATTGCACAGTTAAATTTACATTATATTGAGAAATGTTAATACACAGAAGCGCAACCAAGAAGATTAAAAAAATCTGCCATTAACTAAAATAAGAATGAATGACTGCCTAATGCAATTCTATTGGTATGTATAGCAGTATTAGGGAAATATTCCACAGCTTTAAAAAGATAAAAAAGTCATCCAGTGTTAACTAGGCATTTATGAATTACTTTTTTGTTTTACTTACGAAATAACATTTATACCCCCCAAAAAATGGATTCACCTCTAAGAAAACAAAATTGCCATTAAGTATGTAAGTAAATAAATGAACTGGCCAGTCATTCAGTCAATGCACACATACAAAGTGCCATCACAGAAGCATTATAAAGACTTAAAAATTATGAAAAATGTTTTTTTAATTAAAAAAAAAATGTACTCCTCTAAAAGGGGGGAAATACATTTTTTTCACTACTCTACAGGGAAACAGAACATCTTGTTTAAATAATTATTAATTTAATTATTTATTATTTATTTATATATTAATTAATTAATTTAAAAAGTACTTGATTCTTAGTTCAGTTACCTCATGTGTACAAACATTAATACCCTTCCTCTTCCTTTACTTTTCAGCACAAAAAGCACAGATCATTGGCTTTGGCTGAGCTGCAAAAACAATGTTGTGTACACTCTTCAAATTCTTTTCTCCCTAGTCAGATCCATTGTTGAGCTGTAGAAATATTTCAGTCGTCTTTGCTCTTTCCGCACCGCTCCAACACTACAACTACAACTCCCCCTTTTATAGCTAGTTTAGTCTCTAAAAAGTGAGCTTTTTTTAAAGCAAAAACCTCTTGCTGTCAACAAGATCCACTTAGCTAGTTACGGCCTTGTTACAGCAAGAAGATCCTGCTTTCAGTAACGTTCTCTTTTCTATATTTCCTTAAGCAAACAGTTTGCCTGGTCTCAGCTAGGTTATATCTGTACCAAAACTGTGAATTTCCATTGCTGGCACTGGAATGGACCAATTTTTGGAACATCCAAAGCCAGCATTTCTGAAAAAGAAAAGAAATATGTAACTCTAATGCATAGTATTATCAACTGCCTGTAATCATTGATTCACCAGGAAACCAAAATTGTTGTTGTGGGCAAGGCAAAACTATGAAGCAATATCACAGATACTAACATTCTGCATTGTAAGTTTCAGCAAGTGGTCAGGAGATGGAAGCATACACCTCTCAATTTCTTTCCCCATGAATTCAGGACAAACAGAAAAAGAACAGGGGCAAAAGGGCAAAAACAGGCAAACGTTTTAAATATTTCTCTAATTCACTTAAAACATTAATAGAAAACAGGATTTGCAACAAAATTAACTTTCTGAACAAAATTAACTATTCAAGTCTAATGTCCGAAATGACTGAGATCACAGCACTGGCATTAGAAATGTTGATTTATGGTTAGGGCTGAAGGGTTCAGTGTGTGGTAACACTGACCATTGCTTAAAGATGGCAACCTGATTGTTACTTCTGTAGCAGGCAGCTTGCTACAATTTCAGATAAGAAGTTTCTTTTTTTGTGTTCCTGCTTTCGCAGGTAAAGAGTATTTTTTTCGCTACTCACTGGTCAGAAGCAAAAACAGGCAAGCTTTTTAAATATTTCTCTAATTCACTTAAAACATTAATAGAAAACAGGATTTGCAACAAAATTAATTTTCTGAACAAAATTAACTATACAACCATATTAAAGCAGACGTATATCTTCTTTTTACATTTTACATACAGATTCAACAGAAAGGAATATTTCTGAAACCATCAGTCAAGAATACTGATAAGAACAAAATGTGGTCTGAATGCAAACAGATCATGTTTAGACAGAATGAGGCTTGGGAACCAAGGTTAAAGAGGCATACAGAAATTTGCAGTGTGTTGGTATTATTAGGAGATACTTCAGACACAATTACTTCGGACTGATACGCAGAAAGTCATTGCCGTGCAGTCCACAGAAGTTTGGTACAGACACTTAAGAGTGAGTGCAGAAGTCAGGTCAAATATCCAGTATTCCAGAAAATTAATTATATTATTCAGAAGGAAAGGAATATGAGTGCAGAAGCTATGAGCATAACATTCTGAGCACAGAATTTATGGACAGTATGATTGCAGAAACTACAGACATTTAGATTTGATTCAGATATTGTTGGCATCTAACTCCACTGTACATAAAAAACTTTCTTAACCAAACTACAGTGAATGCAGAATTTTATTCTGAAAGAGACAATATTTGGCACATAAAGGAAGAAACAGTGGTATCTGTTCAGTACACGTCTTAGTAATTAAAAGATGAAGACACTCATTCCAGTCTCATTCTCCCTTTTTTCAGTTATTTCTAGTTTGTTCCAGTATTCTACAGTCCTATCAGTTCTTACACAGACTCAGTTAAATAGGATTTACATGTATGAAGCAGATCACATTTTTCTGTATATTTGAGGTTACATAATTAATGTGTTTGTTAAAATGAAGTTTGTTGTCAGTGATTTTGCTGATGAGTTTGGTGAGGGGAACTTGCTCAATCTAAGTATTGTATAGAGAGGTTTATTCTGAAACCTCCAGAGCCAAATAGTAGGAGTTTTGTTCTGTATGGGTTGAGTAGTAATTGGAATTTAATGATTCACTGCTCAGTGTAGTGTTTTCTCAGCATATCATGTTATAGATTGAGGAACTTGGCAGAGTAGATAAGGGCAAAATCATTGGCTTACTGTATTAGTGTTACATTGGGAATTGTGTATGTATGACTGCTGAAGATGCTGCAGAGGACAGGACCAATTAATCACCTTGAGGTGTTCCTACATTAAATGTCAGGAGGTCAAAGAAAGTATGAGACCACCTGACTAATTGGTGTGTGTGTGTGTGTGTGTGTGTGTGTGTGTGTGTGTGTGTGTGTGTGTGTGTGTGTGTGTGTGTGTGAGAGAGAAAGAGAACTTTTGAATCAACCTATTGTGTTGATGCTAGGATCCATTGTAGGGATCATCTGAAGTAGGACTGGGTGAGAAACTGTATCAAAGACATTTGAGTGATCCCGGAGCAAAGCAGCAATGTAGAGGCCATTATATTATTGTCTTACCTTATCTAAAAGAGTTAGCAGATCGGTTTTAATGCAGTGGCCAAAGTGAAATCCATGCTGTGTTGGGGCTAATAAGTTTTTCTCTGTAAGGTAGAGGATTAGTTGCTTTTTGAATACATTTCTTCAGTATTTTGGAGAAAGGTGATGAATATGACTATTGTCAAAGAGGCTGTTTTGGGTGCGATCTTTGTAAATATGTATTATTTAGGATGTCTCCAAAGAAGGGGGTGATAGATCTGTTAATATGTATCGAAGGTGGCTAGTCTATAGCCTCAGTGGCACAATGAATGTATTCTGTAGGAAATATGTCAGGAGTTAAGAGGGTAGTTTTATTGTTGAGGTATTAACATATGTAAGATGAAAACATCTTACGGGTTGAACAGTGGCATGTGTACAAGTTATGTTGGAAATTTTGGGGGAAATTAGATACAGATGCAGATTGTTGCATCTTGTCAGAAAACACTAGTAAAGCATTATGTCTACTTGACTCTCTTGAAAAAAACAAATACACACTGTTAAGTTACTCAAGCCTCTGGGTGGCACCATTAGGTCAGAAACTGCTGATAAATCATTATAAAAACAAGAAATACAGTCATTTTAAACAGTTGCATTTAAAGAAATTAATTCTCATCTAACATTTTGTCAAGTAATTTTTGAAAAGCTAAAAGATGTCCTCAAATTCAATCACATGACATGTACAGATAATCATCAATTTCATCACATGGCATCTCAATTACTCTGCAAAGTCACAGTTGTGATAGCCTGCATGAATATGCAGATTTATTCATAGGCTTACAAAGCTTTTCAGGAAAATATCTTATACAGATAACACCTGATGGGTGTCAGTGATACATGCTTCCCCAAAACTACTAGTAACACTCAGAAGTACAACATAACAGATACTAAAGAGAACACAAAGCCTAAATTAAGAAAAACTGAAGCCTATAGAATTGGCAAAAACTATGGTCACTGTTGTAAGGCATGATAAAATATGCATTTGTATTGATTTGTAAGATATGAATAAAATGATTAACAAACAGTATTATGCAATGCTTATTGTTGAAGTGGTTTTAAAAATGCAAAGTGTTTAGCTCTTTTCAGGATTTTTAACAAATTAAGTTTAATCAACAAAGGTCTAAACTGTGCATAGATTTCTTTGACCCTTTTTGGTGTTTGTTAGCACCAGTGTTACCCCAAAACTACTTGTTGGTAAATGGTGGCTTTACATATTACTGATGATTTATTAGTGTGGGAACAGACAATAGCATGAAGAGAGACTGATACAGCTGATGAACAGACTTAAAACGGCATCATTTCAAATTAAGTAACACCAACTATAAAATCAGAATGGGAAGTCTGAAATACATGCACTCCAAAATTGGATGTAGAAAAATCCAAGCTGCTGTGCAAATGCTGAAGGCAGAAGATAATCAAAAACTTGAAGGAAGGTGTACTATTACAAACAAAAGAAGTGGAACCTCAATTCGAGCCATCCTGAAATTTGAAAACAGAATCTTGGAATGACTTTGCCCCCTGTTCCGGACCCAAGGAAGCTCTTGTTCCTTGGGTACTCAGTGGTAGGATGTTTTGGTATTTGAAGTATCTGCGAGATTGTCAGCTTTCTGCATGTCACGTTTTGGAGGCCCATTATGTTTTTTTCTGCCAAATGAGTTTATGACTGTTGAGCTTTTGATAGTAAACCATATAGCATATAGAGGATTAAGAGCAGGTCATCAATCATAACATGATTATTATGTGGTCAAGACGTGGATGGCAAGAAATTCACCTTGTGAGCGAAGCTCGAGAGGCGAACCTTGGCATCCATGTCAAAACATATAATTAAGGTTTATGATTAGAGACCAAATCATAATTCTTTGTAGTGTATGGAGCTTTATCTGCTCCCTGTACTACTAGTTACAGAAAAGAAAAAAGTGCCAAGTGTTTTTCCAGCTTTCACTGTCAGAAAGATAGTGTAACTCAGTCTCTTATGTTTATACTCATTTTCCATGCAAAGCCCCCTTGCCGATCTGTACTAACTTGTGTTAACCCTAACCATGTCTGTTATAACATACCTTAGAAATACGCTATCTGTAATACTACCATAGTTCTGATAAAGTGTGTCTGAATTTAGTGGTTGGGTTTAAGTTAAATGATTGCAAAATGAAATGGTTTATTTCAATTGGGATCTTTTTTTTTTCGATAACTGGAATCTGAACACAGAATCTTGGAATGAACCTGCCCCATGTTCTGGACCGAGATTTTCACAGAATATCCAAATTTTTGCCTTGTATTTTTGCTCTGCTCCCCATAAAATCTGTGATCTTCTGGCAAATCACTGAGTATTGAAGTTGACATACATTTCAGTTTCAGACTTGTTATCCTTCAGAAAATGCAGGCAATCACAAACCTTGCTATTCTAGCAAATTTTTAAGTTTATAAGGGGAAATCAAAGTCCCATTATTGCCACAGACAGCAGGAAGAAACAAATTGTTGCTGTTTTTTGCTGGTCAGTACAGGCAGATATGACTGCCTAGTTTAAGACCTGACCTTAACAAGTTAGGTGTGTCTTGTGCTATAGAAGTGCTTAACTAATTTGTCCTTGCACACACACACACACACACACACACACACACACACACACACACACACACACACACACACACACACACACACACACACACACACACACACACACACACACTAGTATAATGGTAGCTGGTCTCTAAGGATACTAATAAAAAAACAGCAAAGCAAGAAGGACAGACAGCTGCAAACAGTCCTATTTAATGCACAGTGCCTTGCTAATAGTCAAATTTTTGAATTCTGAATGTGAAGGGGGTTCCAGGAGAGGACTCTAAGAGGAGTTATATATACCAAAAGGTAGAAATAAATAAAATAAGGTCTGAAAGATACAATCTAAACAAGTAAGGGCCTAGGACAGAGCCCTGTGGGACACCTTGACTGTAACCGAGTATTCCACCTGTCCAGTTGGTGTGTGATACTTGCCATGTCCTATTTGTAAGCCATGCAGCTATCCATCTTATCAACAGTACATCAATACCTAGTTGTACTAATTTATTGATCAGTGTTTTGTGTATGACCCTGTCAAATGCTGAAGTTAAATTTATATAAATCACATCACAGCACAAATTTTCATTCATAGCTGTTATTATATTGTTATAGAACATCATGTTACAGGTGGTAATAGATCCATTTTCAACATATGCATGCTGATATATGGTTTCAAGTCCCAACCCATCCAGTTCTGACAATAACTTATCCAGTATTACCTTCTCCATTATTTTTCCACAACATGAAAGTAGACTTAAGGGTCTATATGATTCTGGGTTTGTCCTACTCCCCTTTCCCTTAAAGACAGGTTTAATAAGTGCATGTCTCCAATCTTGAGGAATCTCCCCATATTTATATGACCTAGTGAATAATAGATATAATGGTAGTGTAAGTTCTTGCTGACATGTTCTCAGGTCATTGTTACTTATTCCGTCTCCTCCCTGCACTTTGTTTGGATCCAGTTTGCACAGTTCATTTTCAATATAATTTAATTTGATTCCAGTATCTGGGGTTACCTGGATGTCACTAGGACAACTTTGAACGCCGTTTGTGGAGCCAAACTGTTTTGCATAAGATTTTGTAAATATATCTATAATCTGTTGTGTCTGAGAATAAATTTTAGAATCTGCACACAGTTTATCAATTTGTGTATCTTTACTCCTTCCACATCTTATGTAGCTATAAAAAGGTTTTCTATTATGCTCAATGTCTTTATATACATTTTCTTCAAATTTTCCTTGATCTTGTCTAACTCTATGCTTAATCTGTTTGTCCAGCTTGTTTATTTTAGTTTTCAAAGTTGTAGTTCGACCTCTCTTCCATTTCTTATATTTTTTGTCTCTCACCTTAATCAGGTATCTTGTTCTTATGGAAATATACCCCCCCTGATGTCGCGTGCCTAGATCCTGATGTTAAACATTTTTTTTTTTACATTTTGCACTCAAACAATTTCTCTTTCAAAACGTTCCACCTTCCATCCGCAGTTTTTCCACTGAACACCTCACTCCAGTTAGTTTTATATAGTAACTGTTTTGCTTCCCTATAATCTGTTATTAACCTTTTGTGCATTGGCTTAGATTTCAGTTTGGCAGAATTATCAAGCAACAAATTAACCTTAATAACCCCATGATCACTGCACATCAATGGTGGTAAAACTTGACTTGAAGTTACAGTAAATTATTTGGGAACACCAACAATATCTAGTATATTCTGTCCCCTGGTAGTATTTTTTTACAATCTGAAGTATGTGTTGTTCCTGAATATACTCTGTGAATAATTTCTTTACACACGTTGTTGAATCAATATTATCCCAGTCTGTTTCTGGTAAATTTAAGTCCCCAGCTAATATTATTCTTCCCCAAAAGACACAAAAACAGCAAAAAATCACAACACAAACATATATATATGGAATCTGATGACATTAAAACTCAAAGACACACAAATAAAGGAAAAATTAGTAAACAGAAACATGACCTGTAACAGCCAATCAGAAAGTGACTCTGCTTGCAAAACTGATCAGAATCAAAAAAGGACACTGCATGCAATTCAGAAAACATTTTCTACATCACACTAAGCAATTCTGTGTGATGAGCTCACACATGCAGGGGGTGGGTGATTCACAGACACATTGAGCACAAGTGGGAAAGCCCAAGAAATTCTGCGAACCTGCATAACATGCCAATGGCAGTAAAATGAGACATTAATGAGCAACACTACTTAAAATGAGGACATCCACAGGTACTTTGGTGGAAATTATAACACTAAAAAACAACACTTTGACATTATAAGAAAAGGCAGAAAACATTTTTATAAGACGAATAACACACACACACACTCACACACACAGACACACTCACACACACAGACATTTGCAAAGAGGAAAGCATTTTAGAACTGTCACATTGTCAATCTGAAAGAACACTTAGCTAAGTCTAAACCTTTGACCTTTTTATGGCCAATTTTAATAGGCTAGGCTTATGTTATTTTAATATTTTTTAATTATTACAAAGGTGTCAATTTTAATTGAATATTTATATTTATTTAGAAATTATTAGCATGTTATTTATTTTGCATTATATATTTTTGATTTATTAGACTTTGGTCTTGGAGCTTAAATAAAGGCCTGCTGGCCTTTTTTCTATTTGAAGCGAACAAACACACAAGACATATAGGTTCATAGGTTCATAGGTTCATACTAGGCTATCTGCCCTAGGGCATTTATAAGCCTAGCCAGAGTGTGTTTGGCTTTCGCCACCCATTTTAAATTAATTTTGCTATGCCTTTTTTTGAGGTTAGTATACTGTGCCTCTGTCTGTGCCTCTGTCTAACAGTGACACAGAAGTGATAGCCGGGGTAAACCTACGATCTCCCATCCACTCATCAAGATTCCTCTTGAAGAGAGTCAATGTGGGACTCTGCCTAACCTGGACTGGGATTTTATTCCATAGTGAAGGGAGCCTCTGGGTTATGAATCTGTCCCTCCAGCATGTCCTATTTATTTCAGTGCTGAGGTTCAAGTCTCTTGAGCGCGTAGCTCGATGGGATTTGGATTTTCTGAGGTGCAGCATGTCCATTAATTCTGGGTTGGACATGGCTTTATACGTCAGGCACAGATCGCCTCTGAGCAGGCGGTATGCCACTGAGTAGAGCTGGAGTTTCTTTAACCGGGCAGCATATGGCATCTGTTTGAGCCCTTTGATCCTCTTGGTGAGGTACTTTTGGGGTCTTTCCAGTTGCTGCAGGTGTCTGGTAAGGTACATTCCAAAGGGGCATTGTACTCAATTATGGGCCTGATGAGGGATAAGTAAAGAGGCACGATGACCTCCCCTGATCTAGATGTGAATCCCTTCATGATTAGGTGGACTATATAAAATGTTTTTCTAACCACTTTGGCCATGTGGTTGTCAAATGAGAGATTGCTATCAACTTGGGTCCCCAGGTCCCTAATGACTTCTTCTGTACTTAATGGATTACCACCTATGTGGTAATTTGTGGGCACTTTGTTTTTGCCAAAGGGGATGACTATATACTTTTTGGCATTTAGCTTGAGGCCATGGCTCTGGCACCAGTTGTCTGTTTCTATGAGGCCCTTTTGGAGGATGCTTGTGTCGGCTGGAGAGTTGATTATGGCGCCCAGTTTGCAGTCATCTGCGAACTTGGTCAGCCACAGTCCTTCCGTGTTGGCCTGTACTGCCAAGAAATATATACCGAACAAGAGAGGTCCCAGGACTGAGCCTTGTGGGACGCCACTTGTAACTGGTTTGGAGTCTGACATGGCTCCAGCAATTCTAACCATGTGGGTTCTGTCCTTGAGCCAGTTTGCAACCCATCTAGTGACATAGGGGTTTATATTTAAGCTGGTGAGTTTATCTATAATGCCCGAGTGGGGTATTGTATCGAAGGCTTTTGCGAGGTCCAGGTAGGCTGTGTGGACCACCTTCCCCTCGTCAATGGCCTTGGTGACTGTTTCAAAGAAATCGACCAGGTTTAAGAGGCAGGATCTGCCCTTAACAAAGCCAAACTGGGTAGGATCCAGTGTCTGTAGGTCCCCAATATCTTTATTTATGAGGTCCATGATGATCCTTTCCATAGCTTTGCAGACCAAGCTAGTCAGGCTTATGGGGCGATAGTTTCCAGGATCCGTTGAGGCACCACCTTTGTGGAGAGGGACCACTGTTGCTGTACGCCACTCTTTGGGTACATATCCTGTAGTAAGGCTAAGATTGAACAGTAGTTTTATGTTTGGGTTTAGCTCTTCTTGGAGTTCATGTAGGATGCAGCCCGGGACACCATCTGGTCCCATTGATGCTGTGTTTTTTGCTTTGGAGAGGGCGGCTCTTACCTGAGCATCTGAGATGTCAGGGGGGGCAGCACTCTGTTGGGATAGATATTTGCCCTTTTGGTGGGGAGGGGGAGAAGTTTGCACTGAACCTGTCAGCTAGGATGTTGGCAATGTCTGTGGGCTCGGTGTATTTTTTGTCATTTTGGACTAATTCTGAGCATATCTGGGAATTCCCACCCAGGTTCCTAACATAACTAAAGAAAGCCTTGTGATTATCCTTAGTGTCCTGTGCAATTTTTCTCTCGAAGCTGGCCTTAGACGATTTTATGAGTGCCCGTAGTTTTTTGCTAATACTGATCAGAGATGCCTTCCTTTTTGGGATTTTGCTCTATCATGTAGTAGCTTCCTCCTTCTATTGTATAGTTTGTTTATGGCTGGGGTCCACCAGACAGGACGCCTGCCTTTGGAGGATTGGGTCTTGGTTTTATTTGGGATTGCATAATCCATGCATTCCTGAAGGTGTTCATAGAATGCGTTTATAAAGGATTCTGCAGTCTGGGCCGTATTTTCCACAGGCCCAGGGGCTTTGAAGGATTTCGCCTCGGTTTTGAGGCGTGTGAAATTTGCTTTAGAGAAGTTTTTCACTGTGGTTTTCTGGGCAGGGGGTGGGGTCGGGATGTGAATATCCAGTGAGATTAGTTTATGGTCTGATCTTACCAGTGAGGGATACACTTCTGGTCTGGAGCATAGTGTCCCCATGTTGGTGATGATCAGGTCCAGTGTGTTTTCCCCTCTTGTGGGAGTGGTAACAAGTTATTCCATAGCATTTGAGTTTATAAATTCTATGAACCTTTGGGCTAGGGTGTTGGAGCTAGAGTAATGCTCCCAGTCTATGTTTGGGTAGTTGAAGTTGCCCAATATAATGGTGTTTGGAGAGACCTTCATATTTTCCAGTATTCTCAGGAAGGCCAAGTGGGGTTCCTGTGTTTGGGAGGGTGGTCTGTAGCAGGCTATAAACTGGAAGGCAGTTTTACCCACAGTTAGTTGCACATGGATAGTCTCTGATGCTTCGTGCTGTGCCACCAACCTGGAGGTGTGGGTATCTTTGGCGAATATTGATACTCCCCCTCCTTTTGTGGTTCGGTCCAAGTTTTGGGGCCGAAAAGCATGGTATGAGGTATAACCTGGTAGTGCTGGGGTGCTCTCTGGAGCATTGAACCAGGTTTCTGTTACTGCACAGATATCGATGTTCTCCATGCTAAGGAGAGTTTCGAGTGCGAGCATCTTGAGGTTTAGACTTCTGGCGTTGAGTAGCATTACTCTTAGTTTCTTATCCCTTGTGATACCTATGGAGGTGGGTTTGTCTTTTGAGCCTTGCCTAAAAAGGCACTATGGGGGTAGCAAGAGCCTTTGCCAATATCCGAAAGCCCAGGGGTGACAGGTGCAAGCCATCCCTAGCGAAGCATCGTGGCTTGTCGAGCATGTCATCCCAGGCTGACAGGCATTGGATCCCCTTTGAATGACACCAACACTTAAGCCAATTGTTGAAATTGATCATCTTGTCTTCATATTGTGGCATCATTCTTGGTGAGGGTAAGATGCTACTCAAGGTCAGGGTCATACCGGCCTGGACTACATGCTCAGAGAGCTCCTCTATGTCTCTTTTCATGTAGTCCAGGGAGGTACGTCTCAGGTCATTCACACCAGCATGGACAATGACTGAGTCATATTTGTACTTGCCTTGGAGTGACCTGAGTGCTTGTGTTATGTGGCGGATCCTAGCGCCGACAGGCTGCTCACCGTGACCTTCTCCTTGTTCAGCCTGGTGAGCGGGACGTCAGTGTGCCTGACGATAGAGTCACCTATTACAAGTGTATCAGGTGTGTTGTTTAGCCTTAAGGGCTGTGACTGTTCGGCACACTGGCTTTGTGAGTTATGTGTTGCACGTGTTTTGTTTTGGGGTAGCGGTTGCTTGGGTGTCTGCTTTGGAGGTCTCTGCTGCTTAGGCAGATTTTTATTTAGAGCCTCTGAGTATGTTTTGTGTGTTTATGTGTTTGGTTTGTTGTCGTGGTAGGTCTATGTGAGACTGGAATTGTAGTGAGTGTGGTTTCCTTCTCCTCCTGACTGGTTACGCCAGTACTGAGTTGAGAGAGCTTAGCTTCCAGTTTGGCTATATGGTTGCATCTCTCACATGTGTTGGAATTTGTTGGGAGGAGGAGAGGGTTGTCTGTGTACATGAGGCAGTTGTAACATTGCCTCAAGATTCCCAGATTCACCTGCTGGACCGGAGAGGAGATTGACAACTGACCTTTGGACATGCTAGAATAGTATTGGGAATTCCTTTATAATTGAAAAAGGGCCAATGGGGAACAAGGTTCTCAAGGGAGTTTGTGAGGGTGTAGTGCTTTTAATTTTTAGAGCTGACTTATATAATTGCTTTAGTGAGCAAGTGCCAGGTAACTTAAATGCAATGTGTTACAGGTAACTTAAATGCAAAAACGACAAACAGTAACTTTCTTTCAAATGAAACAAGGAAATAAGTACAGTAAGCAATGCAGATATCACTAGGGATCCACAGAAGTGCTAAAAGGCCGCGTTTTAGGTGGAATTAGCGTTTCAGGAAATAAACAAACAACAAGCATACAAATAAAGCTAGATTCAGCAGGCCTGGATCTAGTCTATGCTACAGCAAACAAGGTGTACCAATTTCAGTAAGAAACAGTTAGAATATGCAGGCACTATAATCCTTTAACCAGAAATTCCCTGCTCAGAAGGGCAGAGTCCAGCCTCTCCTCCCACAAGAGTGCAGACCGCAATCCTTCTTAACGTAAAATAACTGGCCTGAAGCCCAAGTGCTTAAACCAGAACTAATACACTTTTAGAATAACAGACATTGAGCTCTCAATCAGCAGTTCCTAACTTAGAAGGATGTAAGCTACCTGTCCTGCCACCACAGTGCAGGCCACAAACCTTCCTAATGTAAAACAACTGGTCTGAAGCCCAAGTGCTTATTCCAAAAGACTTAGAAATGATAGCTACACTTTAATCAAGTTACTACCAGCAGTAATAAATACAACTGAATACTTTAAAGAATGCCTGGATTAGTGCTCAAGTTATACAAACAAAGCTAGATTCAGCAGGTCTGGATCTAGTCTATGCTACAGCAAACGAGGTGTACCAATTTCAGTAAGAAGCAGTTCAAATATGCAGGCACTATAAGCTTTAACCAGAAATTCCCAGCTCAGAAGGACAGAGTCCAGCCTCTCCTCCCACAAGAGTGCAGAACACGTACCCTCTTAATGTAAAATAACTGGCCTCAAGCCCAAGTGCTTAAACCAGAATTAATACACTTTTAGAATAACAGACACTGAGCCCTCAATCAGCAGTTCCCAACTTAGAAGGATGTAAGCTACCTGTTCTGCCACTACAGTGCAGACCACAAACCTTCCTAATGTAAAACTGGTCTGAAGCCCAGGTGCTTAAACTAAAAGGCTTACAATGAGTTACACCAAGCAGTAATAAATACAACTGAGTACTTTTAAGATGACGCAAAAGCAAAATAAAGTAAGAAAAAACACAAATACAGTAAAAGCAGATCATTTTTTTTTTTTTTTTTTGACTACAGTTGTCATAAAAAATTTAGTCTGAGATTGTAAAGGTGTATATAGTAATGAGCACACAATATAATTGTTGATCTATGCCAACTTATCATGTGACATAAGACATACAACTATGAACACTTAAATGTATTATAAAATTACTTTTTTAAGCAATGATGTAATTTGAAAACACATTTCCACAACAATACAAACGAGGATAAACAATATGGTGGAGTGATTCAGAAATGTATATCTACCATAAGTAGAGGTACTACCTACAGAGCTAATACCTACAGCAAAATCCTGGGATAATAGATGGTGAATTAGAAAAATATGTACAAGGTAGCTGCAGCACTATTAAACCTATTTAGGTAACAGGCTGCTCTTATTGATGGTAGTCACAGGGTTGCACAAATTCAGTCTTGGTGACACCGTGTCATCCATCTACAGTTAAAATTTCATTTACTCCAAGACACTGAAATTGCGGACTGCCACTATATGGATATTATCATAATGCAGGAGTTGGTCCAGTTGTTCTCATGTGCAGGCCAATGGGATATATGGAGTACTTACCTCTGTGGATACCAAAGTACATATGTTTTTTTCAAATATTAGCTATGGAGGCTTTTCAGTGACCAACGTTGGTACACTATGGATGCACATCAGACACCTGCCTCAGGGACACTCCACCAGTTTCTTGATGCCATGTTACAACAAGGGGGAGCATATGTGGTTTCCATGTACCGCAGAGGAAATAGCCAATACCATGCAGATGTTTTATGGCATAATTAATTTCTCTGGGGTACTGGAGGCTACAGACTGAACCAATATTGCAATAAAGGCCCCACCAGGGAAGTAGGAAAGAAGTTATATTAACCACAAGTGTTTCCACTTCATCAACTGACAGGTAGTCTGAACTGTACAAAGTATACATTACAATGTGTTGACAGGTCATCCAGAAAACACCCATAACGCCTACATATGTCGCATTTATGATTTATATCAGTATTTTCTTAAGGGTGATTTAACAAAGGGATATCTCACTGCCAGTGCCGGCTATGCCCTAAAGCTATGATTAATGGCACCAATCAGAAATTCTCAGACCATAGCAAAGATGGACCAGGGCCACTGCTGAATGCATGCTTACCCAATGCATGCTTGCCCTGCTGAAGGCCCACTTAAGTCTGGATGTATCTAGGCGTGTCCAGCAGTTTTGTTTTGCTTTTATTTTTGGCTCAGTTGAGGACACACAGTGAAAGTGAAAACCTGGAGGAGAGTTTAGTGTAATATTTTTATATTGCTTCTTGTGTAAAAGGGGAAATACTCCTGTTGAGCCATATGCTACGGATAACGGCCATGTTTTGTTACATGGGTATTGGCTATACAACTTACATTTTGGGGAAATTATTTGGAAATTGTCATGTTTATAGAAGAAGACCACTACCAGAAAACTGTGTGAAGAAGACATATACTTGATAGCTGTTGTGTATTACAGCTACTCTACCAAAAAAACACTCAAGCTGGCTGGAGGACAAGCCAGGGAAGTTTAGAGGAAATGAACTTGTCAATGGAGGAATACTGTCAGACAGCAAGCTGCTTTTACAGCTCTGGTCATTCGTAAAAGCTGTCAGAAATAAAAAAAAAAACATCCACTATATCCTCAGATCAAAGGAAAAGTATCTGCTTGAATCCATCTGGGTTTTAAATAAACATCTAACTAAAAGAGCACACTGTAGAGAATTCCACTGTCCCATTTATGGCAAGCAAGTCAACCTTACCAACAGACAACCTGAGATATTATACCTAAAAATTAAATCATAAGAAAAGTATCTGCTTTAATTAATCTGGGTTTTAAATAAAGCCATAACATCTCACTAAAAGAACATAATGAAAAGCATTCCACGGTCCCATTTATAGAATGCAAGTCAACCTTACCAACGGACAGCCTGAGATCTTATACCTGGAAATGAAATCCTAAGTATGTTTAAATGTAATCTTTGAATTTGTACTTGTTAAAATACATTTCCATTCTTTTTTTTAATAAAATACAGCTCTTAAAAAACACCAAAAGCTGTAGCTGCTATCTTCCCTTCTAATGTTAACAATAACAAAATACATTACTTACTAATTTTTTTTGCAGAAAGCTCCCACGAGCATAGCCATTGCTGCACTTTGCTCTCCTACCTTACCCCAATCTCACCCACCCCCTCTTCAATTACATTTGTTCATTATAAGGTTCAACCCCATTCTCTTCTTGCCCAAACCCAAACTATCTCTTGCTCCTATTCACTAACTCCACTCGTAATATATCTACCTCTTAAATAAACACTATCTCACATTACCTGAATACCCATATACCATTTCTTCCCCCAACAAATTCATTCCTCCAAACTCAGCTAACTTTTTCTCCTTAACCTTCATCTGTTTTAAAAACGTTACAACTCAACTATAAGACTCTTCTCACCTTGCACATAATTGTAGCTCTTATACTATTAACACATACTAGTTACCTCAATTACTCTCAAACAAATCTATCTATCTTCAAAATCACCCACCTTTTCAACTCACCATAAAAACATCCAAGTAGCTTTTCAAACATATTAGCTAGCCTTATTGAGCCTAACCTACTATACTTTTTAATGCAAAAAATTCTAGACTTCTCTCTAGAACTCACTCTACAGCTATATCTTTCCTCATTTTTGTACAAAAAAAACACAAATTCAGCATAACAAATATTTCCCCCACCTTAATAACCTAACCCAATGTGCCGACATCCACCCCAACCCTGGACCCCCTAATGACCATGTCCCACCTCAAACGCCATCCAGAAAGCATACGCTGCTGGTCACTCTAAATATAAATAGCATCTGTAACAAATAACCAAATTTCACTCCTGGCTAGCACAGTATTCCCAAGATATAGTAGCTGTCACCGAAACCTGGTTAAAACCACCATCAAAGACACTGAATTTCTCTCACCTGGCTATAACATACTGAGAAATAACAATCAACAAAAAAGCAGGTTGTGTAGCATTAATTTATCCCAACATTTATACAGTTCTACCTTTATCCAAATCAATTCCCACCCTTGGTAATGCTGAATTTCTCATTGCATCACTGAAAATAAACAATACTAAACAACTCTGTATCACAGTAGTGTAAATACCCCCATGCCAAAACACCCTTATACTGGAAGACATTCTTTAATGGATGTCCAAAAACATCTCTAATGAAACTGTAATCATGGGAGATGTCAATATCAGTTGTCTAAACCTATCCACTGACTCACCAACAAACAGTATCAATCTCTATGGCTTTACAAAACTCATCACCTATCCTACTAGAACACAAAATAACAATACTTTAAGTTCTGCACTAGACTGGATCCTTGTCTCTGACCCACTCAAATACTCCAGCCCCAATACACTTCCCAACATAATAAGCAACCACCTACCAGCATATACTTATAGAAGCACCCCCCCTAAAATCCTAAAACACATACCCACAGAATATCTAGAAACTAACAAATTTGAGCCAAAATCAGTTCAATAACTTATTAAAATCACTCAGATGGTCTGTATTAAACATTTTACCTCTGGATGACACTATCAGCTATTCAAATAAACTATTCTTAGACACCTTCAGCAACTTAACCCCTCTTAGAACAAAAAGGACAAAGGCTAATCATGCACCTTGGCTAATTAAAGCCACCAAACAAATGCTACAAATTGGAGATGAAGTGTGGAAAGATTGGCTAGAAAATAGAAATGATGAAAATCTCCAAAACTACAGGTAACTACAAAATAACGCAAAAAAAAACAAAACAAATCAGTGAACATGGATAAAAAAAAATATTTTTTACAGCAATTAACCAACCATAAAAACAACCCAAAAATGTTCTGGAACACTATCACATCATTTCTTAACACTGGATCCACACAAAACCCTTCTCCAAACATAGATAAGACACCAACTGAAATGACTAATATGTTTAATACCCACTTCATCAACAGTGTAGCTATCTTACTCATAGGCTGTAACTCTAATATAAATTTTAACTCTGTTAATAATCCCCCATCCCTCAAACAACCAATCAAGACAAAAATACCTCTTCTACCCATTACTAAAATTGTTCAACACTTAATACTCCAGTACCTCCATTCTCACTGCAAATGGTATCTAATATATTAATTTGTAAACTTCTTCTCAAACTTAAACCTTGCTCCTCTTCCTCTGACAATCTTCCACCAGAATACTTAAAACTCGCTGCTGACTCAATTGCTTATCCAGTTAGCATTCTTATCAATCCATAATGGAATCATATGTCCCTACCCTTTGGAAGAAATCAATCATGACCCTTTTGCATAAAAGAAGTAAATCTAATGAGCTAACAAATGATAGACCCATCTCTAGCTTCTCCCTTCTATCCAAACTGCTCTAAAAGTGCATACATATTCAACTGTTAAACCATCTTATTCATAACAATCTCCTCACATCCACTCAACATGGCTTTAGGCCAGCACACAGTACGACAACTGCTCTCATTTCTTTTACTGATACTGTAAACAAAGATAAGGATTCCAGCTTATACACCTCTGTAGTACTACTAGATCTGTCAAATGCCTTTAATGCAGTCTCACATGACAAACTTATTCAACTACTATCATCCTTTGGCTGTTCACCCTCCAAGCTATGGTTTAGCAGCTACCTAGCCAATAGACAACAATGTATAAAGTGACAAAGTTGTCTATCTCAATACCAGACTGACAAAACCAGAGTCCCACAGGAGTCCATTCCAGGACCCTCCTTTTCAATATTTTTATCAATAATCTTTACACTGCCTGCCATCACAGCACATTAATCCAATACATTGACAATTCGACTATCATCTCCTCCTCTAACATACCTGACCTGTTGCAAAAAACACAGACCGCTTTCACCACAATAGAATCGTGACTAAATGATGGACAACTACTGCTAAACCCTAACAAAACTAAACTTTTACTTTTTACTCCCAAAATACTCACATCTGAATTCAACATCTATCCCCATAACAAAACTGAGAATGAAGTCATAACAAGTGCTAAACTATTAGGTATCACCGTAGACAACAAACTCACATTTGACCAATACTTATACAATGTTATTAAAAAAAACTCATTGCAAACTAGGAGCACTTTATAGACACACAAATTTTATGGATCCAAACACCAAAAGGACGTCAGCAAATACCTGCCCGATCCCCTCTCTACTCTACAGTGCTCCAGTTTTTACTACACACTATACTCAAAACCAACTTCAGTCATGTTATCATAAAATCACTAAATTTGCAACACGCTCAACATACAGTACCCATCATTGCATTGCTCTTAGAGAGTTAAACTGGCTAGAATCCCCCACTATCTACACTTTCAATTGCACAAAAACTAATACACAAACCTGATAACTTTCCCACCTTAAAGTTTATCCTGCAAGCCCACATTCCCAACCAGAAACCTCCATTCTGTTTTTAGACTACTTACAGATGTACACAAACCCAATAAAAGAGCCAGTCAGTGTCTCTACTCTTATGTCATAGCTAAGCTATGGAACAACCTACCAAACAATATCACCGGTATAGAGAATGCCAAAATGTTCAAGCTTGTTCCCAAAAAACTAGCTTTTCAACTCTTGGACCTGCCTTTGCCCTAGAACCAACATCTAATCTCCACCTACCTATATTTTCTTGGTCTCTCCCTCCTCTCATCTTTCTTCCCCATCCTTCTAACCCCCTACTAACTTTTCTTTTCTTCTCTCATTTTACATCCTCATCTCACTTCATAGGTTCATAGGTTCATAGGTTCATACTAGGCTATCTGCCCGAGGGCATTTACAAGCCTAGCCCATCGTTTTGTGGCTTACGCCACCCCTTTAGTATGGGGAACTATACCCATTATTTTGCTGTGCCTCTGTCAAGCAGTGACACTGAGGTAATCCCTGGGGTATATCTGCGATCTCCCATCCATTGGTCAAGATTTCTCTTGAACAAGGCCAGCGAGGTGCTCTGCCTCACATGTACCGGGATTTTTTTCCACAGCATAGGGAGTCTTTGGGTGATGAATCTATCCCTCCAGCACGTCCTATTAATAGCCGTGTCGAGGTTTAAGTCTCCCACCCTTGTGGCTCTGATGGATCTAGATTTTTGAGGTGAAGCATATTCATCAAATCTGGGTTTGACATGGCCTTGTATGTTAGGCAAAGGTCACCTCTGAGCAAGCGGTGGCGACTGAATAGAGCTGGAGTTCTTTCAGTCGGGCAGCATAGGACAGATTTTTGAGACCCTTTATCCTTTTGGTGAGGAACTTTGTGGCCTCTCCAGCTGCTGCAAGTGTCGGGTCAGATACATTCCGAATGTGGCATTGTACTCAATCATTGGTCTGATGAGTGATGAGTAAAGGGAGACTATGACCTCCCTTGATCTAGATGAGAATCCTTCATGATAAGGTGGGCAATGTAGAAGGTCTTCCTAACTACTTTAGCTACATGGGTGTCGAATGACAGACTACTATCAACCTGGGTCCCCAGGTCCCTGATAACTTCTTCTGTGCTCAGTGGATTGCCACCTATTTGGTAGCTAGGGGTAACCTTGTTTTTCCCGAAGGGTATGACTATGCAGTTTTTGGCATTTAACTTTAGGCCGTGGCTCTGGCACCAGTTATCCGTTTCTGTGAGACCCTTCTGAAGGATATCTGTGTCAGATGTGTTTTCTACTATGGCCCAGTTTGCAATCATCTGCAAACTTTGTCAGCCATAACCCTCCTGTGTTTGCTTGTACTGAAAAGTAGATGCCAAACAAGAGTGGGCCCAGGACTGAGCCCTGTGGGACACCACTTGTGACAGGCTTTGAGTCTGACATGGCGCCAGCAACTCTGACCCTGTGGGTTCTGTCACTCAGCCAGTTTGCAACCCATCTTGTGATGTATGGGTTAACATTTAAGCTGATGAGTTTTTCAATGATACCCGAGTGGGGTATTGTATCAAGGCCTTAGCCAGATCGAGGTAGGCTGTATGGACTGCCTTTCCTCATCAATGGCTTTGGTGACTGTTTCAAAAAAGTCAACCAAGTTTAAAAGGCATGATCTGCCTTTGACAAAGCCAAACTGGGTTGGATCCAAAGTCTGCAAATTCCCTGTGTCTTTATTTATGAGGTCCATTATGATCCTCTCCATGGCTTTGCAGATAAGGCTTGTCAAGCTAATGGGCGGTAATTACCAGGGTCGGTGGAGGCACCGCCTTTGTGAAGTGGGACCACAGTTGCAGTGCGCCACTCCCTGGGTACGTATCCAGAGGTAAGACTTTGATTAAACAGCTGTCCTAGCTGTGGGTTTAATTCCTCATTGAGTTCGTGGAGCACACAGCCGGGGACACCATCAGGTCCCATGGATGCTGTGTTTTTTTGCTTTGGAGAGTGCAGTTCTCACTTGGGCCCTGGAGATGTTTGCGGGGCTGCAATCGTTTGGTATAGATATCTCTTTTGGGGGGGGGAGAAGTTTGCACTGAACCTGCCAGCCAGTATGTTGGCAATGTCTGTAGGATCAGTAATCTTCACATCATTTTGAACTAGTTCTGAGCATATCTGGGAGTTTCCTCCCAGGTTTCTAACATAGCTAAAGAAGGCCTTATGATTGTCTTTTGAGTCTTTAGCTATTTTTCTCTCAAATTTGCTTTGGATGATTTTATGAGAGCTCTTAGTTTTTACTTATAGTGATCAAGGGTGTCTTACCTTTTAAGGATTTTGCTCTATCTTGTAGTAGCTTCCTCCTTTTGTTGTAGAGTTTGTTTATGGCTGGGGTCCACCAGACTGGACGCTTGCCTTTGGTACAAAGAGTCTTTGTTTTGCTTGGGATTGCCTTATCCATGCAGTCCTGCAGGTGCTGGTAGAAGGCATTTGTAAGTGATTCAGCGGCTTGAGTACTGTTTGCCGCTCGGGGCCTTAAAGGAGACCACACTAGTCTTTAGAAGTGTGAAGTCGGCTTTTGAGAAGTTCTTTACTGTGGTCTTTTTATTTCAGGTGGGGTGGGATGAGGACCTCCAGCGAGATTAGTTTGTGATCTGATCTCACCAGTGAGGGGTATACTTCGGTGTTGAACATTGTGCTCCCATGTTCGTGATGATGAGATCAAGTATGTTATCTCCTCTTGTCGGGATGGTGACTAGTTGTTCCATGGCATTTGAGTTTATGAATTCCAGGAACTTTTGGGCTAGGGTGTTTGGGCTTGGGTAGTGTTCCCAGTCTATATTAGGGTAATTGAAGTCACCTAGTATGATGGTGTTTGGTGATACATTTATCCCTCTAGTGTTTTCAGGAAGGCCATGTGAGGTTCCTGAGTTTGTGAGGGTGGCCTGTAACATGCTACAATTTGCAGAGCAGTCTTGCCTATGGTTAATTGCACCTGGATGGTCTCCGATGCATCGTGCGTTGCCACCAGTCTTGAGGTGTGGGTGTCCTTGATGAATATGGATACCCCTCCTTTCTTGGTATTGTCCGGATTTTGGGGCCGGAACGCATGATATGAGGTAAAACCTGATAGCGCTGGGGTGCTCTCAGGAGCCTTGAACCAGGTTTCTGTCACAGCACAGACATCGATGTTCTCCATACTGAGAAGGGCCTCGAGTGTGTGCATTTTGAGATTTAGACTTCTGGCATTGAGCAGCATTACCCTTAGTTTTTTCCTTTTTGTGTTCTAGGGTGGTAGGTTTAGAATTTGAGCCTTGCCTAAAAAGGCACTATGGGGTGGCAAGAGCCTTTGCCAATATCCGAATCCCAGGGTGACAGGTGCAAGCCATCCCTCATGGCAGCGTGGCTTGTCCAGCATGTCATCCCAGGCAGACAGATACTGGATCCCCTTTGAATGACACCAGTGTTTAAGCCAATTGTTAAAGCTGATCATCTTATCTCTGTATTGTGGCATCATTCTTGGTGAAGGTAGGATACTGCTCAAGGTCAGGGTCATACCTGCCTGGGCTACATAATCAGAGAGCTCCTCAATGTCTCTTTTCATGTAGTCCAAGGAGGTACGTCTCAGGTCGTTTACACCAGCGTGGACAATGACTGAGTCATATTTGTACCTGCTGTTGAGAGACCTGAGTGCTTGCATTATGTGGCGGATTCTAGCGCCCGACAGGCAGCTTACTGTGACCTTCTCCTTACTCAGTCTGGTGAGCGGACGCCAGTGTGTCTGACTATGGAGTCACCAATGACTAGTGTGTCTGGCATTGTGTTTGGCCTTAAGGGCTGTGACTGTTTGACACTCTGACTGTGAGGTCTATGTGTTGCAGGTGTTGTGTTCTGAGGTGGTGGTTGTTTGGGTGTCTGCTTTGGTGGCCTCTGCTGTTTTGGTAGATTTTGATCAGAGCCTCCGAGTATGTCTTTGTGTGTTTATGTGTATGATTTGAGGTTGTAATGGTACTATGTGAGACTGGGTCTATAGTGTGTGTGGTAACCTTCTCCTCCTGACTGGTCTTGCCAGTCCTATGTTGAGAGAGCTCAGCCTCCAGTTTGGCCATATAGTTGCATCTCTCGCATGTATTTGTGTTTTGTGGGAGGAGGAGAGAGTTGTCTGTGTACATGAGGCAATTGTAACATTGCCTCAATATTCCCAGGTTCACCAGCTGAGCAGGAGAGGACACTAGCAACTGATCCCTCGACATGCTAGAAGGATAGACAAAAAACTTTAAAAAAGATTCAGGGGACGTGGGTGACCGAGAAATGGGGGGTTACCTTTTTGGGGTACTATCTATGACAAGAGTGCCGTATCAAGGTAATAAGTACTGTAGGAGCAAGTGCTAGGTTTAACAGATAGAGAATAGTCTACTTGGAGTCAAGTAGAGATGATCTTTTTAGTTATAGGATACGCTGATTTGATCAGTAGTATAGTTCGAGGAAGGTAGTTTTAAGGGAAAATTTGAAGAGTGGACTTTAGGTAGCCCGAATAGTTTAAACCTGCTTAACCGGCGCGGGCTAAATCGCGCTAATTCGCGCCAAAGCGTGCTTTATAGCAGGGGGCTGGAAAAGACAGGAAATGACCCAAAATGGCCAATAAACTACAAGTTACTGCCTTAAACTACTCCTCTGAGGACAAACAGGCAGCTCAGTACTCCCTACTCCCACTAGTGAGTAAAGAAACTACCCCTTGACCAAACAAGGAAAATGGAGAAAACAGGAACCAAGACAAAGCCCAGGGATCAGCAAAATCTGATCACTGGAACAAACTATTAGAAAAGTATGGAAAACAAGAGTATTTTTTTGTTTTTTTCAAGTTTTTTTTTCAGATAGGCAGAAAATACAATAAATGCTGTGTTTTTCGACTAAATGCTATCAAAAGCTAGTACACTTGAGTGTATTAGCCTGTTGTTTAACTTTTAAGCAAAACTTAAACACTTCTTCTTATTCTTCTTAACACAATGTCTTACAATCTTTCCAATAACTTATCCTTACTTTTAAACTTTCACTTTTACTTCTATCCTCTTCACTTCCTTATCGCCTGCACTAAATTTCCTAAATAATAAACCTCCCCTCTCCAGAACCATCAAGTCTATTGTGTTCTAGTAATCCCCATTATTTATATATTTGAAAATATATTTAAGTGATGTTAGCTTCTTTATATCCAAAATGTAAACTTGTTTATACATTCTTTACCTTCTATTGTACCTCTTGTACTTGTGAAATTTCTTTTATAACTTGATGTTATATTTTTTACTGCTATGGTCAATGTATTTTAAATCACTGTTGGCGCTTTTCTCCCCGGACCTCCTCTGAAAATGGGTTTCTGATCCAGTCAGACTTTCCCAGTTACCATATGTCAATAAATAAATAAATAAAACAAATAATTACTCTTCTATATACAGTAAAATATTCTCAATATGTTATATGCTGCATAAAATCATTGTATGCAAACAATTAAAGTGGGGAAGACATATTCAGGAGAAAAAAGTTCTAGGCTCAGCAATGAAGGAGGAGCTACCTGCAGGACAAAACTATAGCATAGTTCTGTCCAGTAGAAGTATGCTATGCTGAGAAGCTACCTGCAGGACAAAACTATAGCATAGTTCTGTCCAGTAGAAGTATGCTATGCTGAGAAGCTACCTGCAGGACAAAACTATAGCATAGTTCTGTCCAGTAGAAGTATGCTATGCTGAGAAGCTACCTGCAGGACAAAACTATAGCATAGTTCTGTCCAGCAGAAGTATGCTATGCTGAGAAGCTACCTGCAGGACACAACTATAGCATAGTTCTGTCCAGTAGAAGTATGCTATGCTAGGCACAAGCAAGTGCAGCATGCCACAGCATTGGCTAAGTGGCAATGTCTGGTTCATAACTATGGGCCAGAATTAAGCAATACACAGAAAGGAAAAAATGATGCATGTATACCTTCATCCATACTGCAATATTCCACACACTGTTCATCAGACATAGGATACCCCAGTAATAGAATACAGACAGCAGGGCACAATTTTCATTGTATGGACAGTTTGGGAGGGCCACAGAGTGAGGTGATATCACTGGGCAACGCTGCGAGTATTGGTACTTGAGAATGGAATTTGGTGCTGTGGGTTTGAGTAAAGAGGGGGCACTGATTATGTGTGTGTGTCTGTGCCCACGTCTGTATGTGTACATGGAGGGACACAGCCTCAGTAGATGGTGCAGCTCTGTGGTTGAATCACACAATACAGGTCCAGGACACCAACAGGAGGTGTGTATTTACACCATGGAAGCTCCTGTCCATGGGAATGTCCTGTCCTGTAAGGATCACTGGCATTATCCAAACTTTGCTAAGAGGAAGTAGTGTTCCATAAATATGAACAATGGCTCTACTATGAGTCAATCTGGCATGCAGAACCTGCCCTCAAGAGCATTGACATTGTATGCTACTTCCCTTAACACTGGTCAGTGAAGTGGATGTGGTGGCACCTTGTGGGCCTGACTGTGAACTCCTCCTTCCACTGCAGCCCTTGTACTGTAAATGGAGGCAGGCCACAGAAACTGCATCTGCAAAGATGCCTATGAGCACAGGGACACCTGTTTCTTGCAAACTCCCTGTACCACATGGACATAATGTCATACATATGGAACATGCACAACTGGAGGGCATTACACATACCTCACAGAACATCTGTCATATCAGCAAGGACTGTCTGTTGCTAGCCTGTCCCTGTATGATGGCTTTGCACATTCGCTGGATGTCAGATACTGAGACAGCTAACTTGGATGGGAGGGTTGGACACATGGCATGCATGGCTGCCAGCATGATGTCCACCCCTGTCTTCCACATGCTCAGTAGAGTCTGGCAACCAAAGGAAAATGCACTGCAGGGGAAGACATCACTTTCAAGGCAGATATGTCTGGGGTCCTGTTCTTGTTTGTCTGAAATAGGTTTCATAGGCAAATAGGCAAAGTCCACTGACTGGGGTTGAGATGTGAATGTCACACTGACAATCTACAACACTGACACTGCAACCTCTGGCCATGTCATACTTTGGATGTCATCATTTTTAAATCTGATTCATGTCCATTTTCTGACAGCAGTATATCCATCATGGAACAGCCTGATAAAACATCACCTGTTAAGACACCAAAGGAAAGAACTCAGTAGAATTAGACCCATCACCACTCCCTGAATACAAGTAAATGAATGAATACTGTTTTCTGTAGTGGTAGGACAGACTACTAAATGAGATGCCTTGTGCTGGTGGTCACAATGGTTGAAGCCCTGATATTCCTGTGAAAAGGTGTAATAATGCTTTTAATCTATACAACATCATATCTTTACCCAGTATGTATACACTTAATCCTGTAAAGATTTACCCACCAGAGCCATCTCCCACAGATATTATTGGTGGCCAGTCTAGTTCAGCTCCTATACCCAGGACTCCATCACGGTGCTTAAATGTGTCAGAACCCCCACATAGAGAGGCAAGGAATTCCTCCATCTTTGGTAAAGATGGTTAGATTGATGGGACTCCTCCCCCTGCCATCATCTCTTGTACTAGACAGGCAGCATTAGCTTTTGCTGCATTGATCATGTTGGTGGCCCAGCATCTAACTTCTAATTCCTGCCCTGGCCACCAACAGGGTCGATGTCATTCACAAGATCCCACCAGACAGGATTATTAAAGATATGGTCAGATTTATCATGGCTGATCATCTGACTGTGGAGATAGAAGGCCTGCAGCAATATCTCATTCTTTGCATGGTAGACGTAAAAGTTATGTACTTAGCATAATGCTGAATCTTTATTATCCCAAGTCCATCTACTCTGATTTGTTGGAAAATATCACCTTCAGGTAGATCCAGTTCAGCAACTGATCTTCTTACTCAGTGTTCAAGCTTCTTCCATACTCGCATAATGCACCTGTCCTCTCTATTTCCTCAGTTCAAGTTTGCTACCCACTCCTTATAGAATTAAACAAGGCAGGTAAGAATATGGCAATGGAAGTGGAAGGGCTTCAAAGCACATCTGCTAGCCCATCCAAAAATGAAAAATGTGAGAATTTGGTATGGGGAAAGTGGGTAGGATGTTGAAGTGGATAGACTAGGGATAAAAAAGATCTAGTGTTATGGTAAGCACATCACTTCTATATCTTATATTATCCTATCTATCCATTTTGACTATTCGGACAGAATCCCAAGCTAACTGCTTTCCTGAGTGGAATCATAACAGGATACACTTGAGAATAGTAATCCCGAAGGAAAACCTAGATCTGAAAATGATAGCCACCTTATAATGCTTAGAAAAGTATGCAACATAATCCAAATTACTGTTGTGCAAGTATCAATGACTGAAGAATTCCTGATGATGACAGCACCACTGTCATGAAGGAGCTAAAGCCCTAACTATGATTAAGGGATCCTGGGTTTGATTAGTGGCTCAAATGTCTTAGGTGCTGGCAAGGGAAGGATGAGGGAGTCCATCTCTGGGAGGAGGAGAGAAGGGCAAATACAAGGGGCACACAACACAGATACATTTTCCTGGCAGAACCCAGAGAAACAACTTTGAAATGTTTCTTGAGAGGTGGGCAGGGTGGCTTGCTCTCAGCCTTTTGAGGTAGCGAGACACGTTCCACCCATGGGGTGTTATGGGAGATCTCACAGGGGAGGAGAAAATTAGGCAAAAGCATTCTTGGCAGCAACATGACATAGTCCTGGGATTGCTCACTCCCAAGTCCATTAACTTCAACATCCCATCCACTACCTCAAGAAATCCAGGAAGGATTTGTAGACCCAGCAAATGTGGAGGGGTACTGGGTCCAATGACGGTCAGCTGCATGAGGGAAAAGCATTGCAAAAGAAAAAAAAAGGAAAAAAAGAAAAATAATTCCTTGATGAACAATGTAGAAATTGCTGCAGATCTAGTGGAATGAGCCTTATATTTTGTATGTAAGGATTTGTTCTTGAAAATAAAGGATATAAATATTCTGAAGCCATTTGGACAGGGTTACTTTTGAGCCTTTATCTCCAGCTTAAAGGGCATATAAGACACAAAAAAATGATTGTTCCTTCAGATTGTTATTTGGCATAGCTACAAATGTCTATGAACATCTGAGGTGTGAAGCAAGTACTCTAAAAGTTGGAAGAGTTGGGGAAAAATACCACAATGTGAATGGTTTGGTTAAGAAAAAACTATAAGGTAATATTGGGCAAGAAGGATGGATTTGTTTTTAATCATAATCTATCCTTGTGAAAAATTAGATATTGACACAAGGATGAGGATGGCATGTTACTCTGAAATCTTTCTGACAGAAATGACAGCTAAATATCAGGACAGCAGAAGAGGCTGGTTCAAGTGGACCATGCACTAATGTCTCCAGTACAATGTTTATGTCCCCCGGCACTGGGCTTTTGATGGAGGATAAAGATGTCCATAAAAAACACTGCAGACTTTCTGACCTGCCAGTGAAGATGGTAGATAACATTTGTAAAACTTTGAAATTGGGACTAACAGGACCTTGATGGTAGAATAACTCAGTTCTGAAATGAACAGAGAGGGTAAATTGAAAAGCTGAGGGAAATGGAGCTGAGAAGGGATCTAAACCATGAAGAGAAGTCTAAATGGAAAATGTATTTTATTTGCTTTTGTAAATTTACATGTAGATTTCTGTGAAGCTGATAGAATTTGGATAATTCAATGGGAATAGGCTGGGTTCATCACCATTACTGGAACCAGAGAATCCAGTGGGTTAACCTGAGACAGCAACTGTCAGCTCAAGGCTTACAAAATGTGTGGGGCAAAAAATCCAGAAGCCATGGCTGCTATTTGAGGTGAGACAATAGCAAGGGCAACCATATTTGTTTTAACCAGAATGAGGCTATGAGGAATAGTGAAGCTTTTCACAGAAAAGCTTTCTGATGGAATTTCATAAAGGTTAGATGTGTGAAGACAAAGAGGAAATCAGGTGGCCACTGGCAGACCAGAGAATCCCTCAGGAACTGTCCCTGTAGAGAGAGAGATGAAGGAAAAGGAGTTCCTGAATTTGAGGGAGGCCAGGGATGCAAGCAGCAAGCGTGGCCCCAATAGTGAAAAACTGTGTGGATGACTGATGGTTTCAGCCCACTTATGAGGCATCAGGATCGATCTGCTGAGCTTGTCTGCAATGTACATGGTCCAGCCTAGAATATGCATTACTACAAGGGCATCAACAACTGCCACAATCTCATAGCTTCCAGAGTGGCTAAGACCATGGCCCACCCATTTGTTGATGCACCAGACTACTGACATGTTGCTTGAGTGTACAGAAATCACATCCCATGGAAGGAAGTCCTGAAAGGCCTGCAACATAAGGAGGACCACCCTGACATTAGTCAACATGACCAAATTATGACATGCAGTCTGTGATCCATGTTCTCCTATCTTGAGGATATTGTGCATCACAGTAGAGGATCAACGTGGTTGGTCTATACAACTCCTCCTCCATAAGACATCAAGTAGAGTCTGTGTTGCTGCCCACAGCTCCATTCATTGGTGGGTTTGAGATGGAAACCCTCAGTATGTTTTTCAAAGGTGGAAGAAACCCAAAGTGACACAGGGAAAACATGCAAACTCCAAACAGGCATTGGCCAGAGGTTAGGATCAAACCTTGTATCTTGTGCATGGGAGGTGAAGAACTTAACCACTATGCCAATGGACCACCCTGTTCTCCAGGATATTTGCATGAAGATTGCCCTCTAGGGTGGGCTATGTACCCTGGACCACTCTTACCTTTAAATGCCCAGAGAGGATGCAGCCATAGTCATGTGGCCTTGGGTAGTCACGGGGTAACGGATTCTGCTCATTGGGCCAAGGAAGACTATATCCACTACAAATTCTTTCTGTATACCAGAGAGACACTAATGGGAGAGTTGATGGCATCAGACAGTGGTGACCATGACATACTGACGGTCCACAGCAGCACCCTTATGTGGAACTTCACGTGAGGTTCCAGAAGTATAGATGCTGCCAATATTCCTAGGACTTTTAGGATGAATGAGGTTGTAGGGGACTGGTAGTACAGAAGAGTTAAGAATACAGCTCTTAATGACCAAAACTTTTCTTCTGGTACTCAGACAATGCCTGAACTTGTGTCCACGTGACTCCTGATGAAGTCCAAGGCTTGGGAAGGCTCTAGTAATAAACATGTTTCCATGTTGATAAGCCTAAGGACAGACACAAATGAAATAAATAATTTCTGGCTGCCAGAATGGACTCCCATGTTGTAGCAGCTAGGTGCTAATCATACAGATATGAGAATATGTAAACTCCCTTGTGCTGCAGATGGGCTTCAACTACTGCCATGCATTTAAAAAAAACATAACGAACATCCAGGTGACTGTGCTGAGACCAAAGAGCAGGGCTTGGAAATGGTAATGCTTGGCTCCCAATTTAGATGTGCAGATACCTTCTGGATGCCTTTGCAATCTTTATTTGCAGGTATTCATCCTGAAGGTCTAACAAGCACATCCAGTCATTCTCTTGTAGACAGAGGAAAATGGCTTGCACTATGACCTTCCAGAATTGTGCCTTCTTTATGTACTGATGCCTATGTATAGAATGGGTCTGAGGTCCTTTGACTTCTTTGAAACTAAAAAGAATTTGAAATGGACTCCAGGCCAACTCTGGATAGGTGGGACCTCCTGGATGGCTCTGTTTTGAAGGAGGCATGCACTCTCGTTTTCCACAATCATTTTTTGATAGGGTGGCACATCTGCAAGAGGGAGGGATGGCTTTTTCAGACTTAATAATAGTAGGATGATGTAGCATCTGGATTTATTCTCTTCACCCAGTTGTCATAGGTGATGGCCATTCATGCATCGAGATAAAGAGACAACCACTGTAAGACTGCCTGCAGAAGGAAGCATCTGGACACCCCTTAAGGGATGCTGGGTTTGTTTCCTGGAGAAAAGATTCCTGAAAATCTGCTCTGCAGATCCACTCTGTCACTTGAGCAAGTAAAGGCAACACCCCCTCATCTTGGTTACCTGTATCTGATCAGAAATCAAAGAGGAAACTAGCATGTTTTAGACCCCTATGATTCCTGGAGAAGGATCATTGAAGCACCTCAAAACACACTCACAAAGCAGAGTCTTGCTCTCTTCCTTAGTCGTCATCATTTTTTCTTTAACCTTGAGACCAAATAAGGCAGACCCATTGAGGGGAGCAAAAGATACCTTGAAGTTGTATGTGAAATCAGAGCTAGGCATAGAGTCTCATGGTAATACCTTCTCCTGCTGTTCTGACTGTTATTTCAGCTGTGTTGTGACTCAAACCTCATGGAAATGTTGGATATGGTCAACATGGTTGTAACCTGAGACTTGAGCTCTTTCTGAGTTTCATCCATAACAGGCTTTATCAGAGAGTCCAGGGCTTGATCTGCAATGACTCTTTGAAAGTATGTCATATATATCAGGTAATTAAACACTCTCAGAGAAAAGGTGCCAAAGATATATGTGCACTACATCATTCAACTCTTTGTTGGGAGGATGGACCACAGTTCCTTTTTGCTGGCAGCTGCTACAATAATGCAGTCCACCAAAGGACCCTTACTCCAGTGTTGTTTATGCTTAGGTGTCAGGAATCTGGACCACTCCTTTTCTGAGTACCAGTTGCTAGTTGTACTTCCTGGGGAGTGGTAAGGTATCACAACCTTGGTGTGGGAAGGTACTGGCAATAGAGAAGTGAATGACATCACAGGAAATGGTGTTGAAGACAACTTTGATGGTTTGGAACAGGGACCTGAGGAAAATGTGTGTCTTTATCTATGTCTCCAACTCTGACTTTCACTTTCTCTGCTTTAGTAATAGTCGGAGTGCCTTAAAGATAATTTCTTTTGTCTTTCTTGGAGGGAACAGGGGTCAAAATCTAACCCTAGCCTAGCACCTTTCCTTCAGAAAATCCCTTCCATAACACTGACAATATTCAGACAAATTTGAGCTGAATGTGTCCTGGGGTTCTGGGGTTCCAACTGCAAAGGAAACCATTTCCTTTTGCGACTGTTTTTCTTTCAATATTGTAACTTGTTCTGTATGTTGAATTTCAGAATGCTGGCATTGATGACTTCAGTTTTGTTGTCATTGCATTCCAATAATTCAACATATACTCATTAATTATATATAATTTCAGGATAAAGTATAAGAAGTGAAAATGTCAATGAGCCTGGTCACGTTCTGGAAGGAGTAAAGTTTTTAAAAGCAAATGGTAAAACATTTTAAGAGAAAAAAGTACATATGTGAGAAAGGAGATCAAAGGGGCACAAAGAGCTGAAAAATTAAATAGAAAAAGACCAGATCTGTGAACACTAGGATTGCTGACCTTGTTGAAACTGCAAATAAGATGTGACGAAACACAGAGTACAAACATATTATGGTGATAAGGAAGGAGCGCAAGTGCTGGGTGAGATGATCACTTGCTGAATCGGATCTGACAGAAGGTGATATTTCCCAATAGTCAAAGTGGATGGACAGGATAAAAATACGATGTTGCATTTTCTTTGTTTGCTATGTTTGGGATCCTGTTGTGTTAGCAAAAGGAAACTATGTGACTAAAAGGGGATCACAAGTTGACATATATCCATCCTGATATGATCTATAGAGTGTTGTGTGGGCAATATTGCATACCCATGGAAAAGTTTTGTGTCCAGCCAGTATTGTGGCCATCCCCACCCGCACACACAAAAAGGGTGTACCGTGAACAGATGTGATTTGAGGTCCAGCACATGGTAACAGGCACTGGCCTCCTACAATACTTTTTTTTTAAGCATCTTTATTGAATTATCAGTTATGACATAGTTACAACCATTATACATCACATATAATCTTCTATGCAGTCATTGTCAATTGAACATAGCATAGTTCATTCAATTCCTGCCTTCCCTTAAATGTCTTTCCTCCTCCAAAGCATAAATCTGCATGTATTGTTCACACAGTTCCCATTTGTTCTATGTAATTTGCTCCTACCCTTTTCTAAAGATCCCACTTCCAGTTCTTCTAACTCTGTTACTATATTCACTATTTCTAATAAGGTTGGTTTAGACTTTTATTTATATTTTCTACATATTGTTTTTTTAGAGCTACCAGAATTAAACTCAGCAAGGCTTTACAGTATGAAGGCAATTTAGATCCTGTATCACAGCTCAAAAAAAAAAAAACATTTTCTCACCTAGTATTTCTTTAAGAAAATTTTTATTAATTTAACATATTTGCAATATATACACAGAAAGAAATTCAACATCAGATCCTGTTATAGTGTTCCAAAAACAAGCAAACAGAGGACAACCACGTCAATAAAAGTACCATAAAACTTTATTTCCACAGATGAGCGCTTTCAGGCCATATGCCCTTCATCAGATAACACACAGTATAAAACCTCACATATTTAAAATAAATATCAGCCTATCACATTTCAATAAAAAGCCCTCCTTTTCTTTAGGATGGGTTTTAAAGGTATATACCCATTAATATCAGGAGATCTATCTGCTCCTAATCGCACTATCCACCTGGTTTCAGCACATTCAGTTTCATTTACCAAATTGCCCCCCCTGGTGTTTGGAATCACAACCTGTATCACCATAAATAGAAATGAATGCGTAGGGTTACCCTTCACATGTAATGCCAAAGCATTACGCTCATTACCAAGTCTAATATCTGATAAATGTTTGTAAATTCTGGTCTTAAACATATTATTGATTTTCCCCACATAGTAAGTTTCACATCCTTGACATACAGCTATATATACCAAATTCTTAGTTTTACAATCAGCATATCCTTCAAAAACATATTGTTTATTTGTCCTGGGATGTACAAATATTTGAGATTGCAATATGAAGTGACAAGCCTTACAGTGATAACATGGGAAGGTACCTTTACTATTAATCTTAATATTTTTCTTATTACTGGGCTCCTTACATAATATATCCTTTAGATTCTTATTCCTCCTAAAAATAAATTTCGGAGCATTCCCTATTTGTGTCTTAAGCTCTGGGTCAGTGTATAATATTTGCCAGTGTCATTTAATGATATCACAAATGTTACCCACGTCACTGCTATAAGTGAGGACCATTTTAATGCCCTCACTATCATTTCCTTTGGTAAATGTTTTATTTTTATTTTTCTTTACCCCTTCATGCATCCTTCTATTCATCCATGGTTTAGCCGTATTCTTCCTCTTCATTTTACTATGATCTATTAGGGAGCTAGTCCTATCAGATTTATACCCTCTACCTATTAGATTCCGTTGGAAGCATTCCACTTCCTCATTAAATTTGTTATCATCCCTGCATATCCTGGAAATCCTACACACTTGACCTTTAACTATGTTGTCAAAAGTGTGTCTTGGATGCATACTACTATAATGAAGTAAGTTGTTACGCCAACATTCTTTCTTAAACACTGACATGGTAACTTTCCCCATCACATCCCTTTCTATTCTAACATCTAAAAAATCTGTATTACTGGTGGAATAATGAATGGTAAATCTAAAAAATGCAGAACTAGCTTCTAAATACTGAACAAACATTTCTAACTGTTGTACATCTCCATCCCATATGAAAAAAACGTCATCTACGAAACGTACATAAAAACGCAAATATTGTGTCCTTGCATGTGTAGAATTAAATATAACCTGATCTTCCCAATGCGCCAATACCAAGTTGGTGTACGAATTGGCACAGGGTGTACCCATGGCAACACCCTGTTTCTGTCTATAATACATGCCCTGACAAGCAAATACGTTGTTTTCCAAAACTACTTGCAATAATTTACACACACATTGAACCTCATCATCACTGAACTGTGTTTTACAGCATAATAATTGTTATATTGCTTGAACTCCATAGACATCGTCAATAACAGTAAATAATGTCTCATTACTTGTTAATAAATATTCTGAAACAGAACCCAAAAAATGTGCTGTGTCCCTTAAAATCCTTGGAACATCTTCCACTATAGTTCTCAGTGTGGTCTCCAGCCAAATGGATATGTGCTCTGTGACCCAACCCCTACCTGACACAATAGGTCTCAGGGGTGGGTCTTTAGCATCCTTATGAATCTTAGGGAGGGCTTTAAACATCGGTGTAATAGGATTTTGTATGAATAAAAAATCTCTTAGGTCCTCATTAATAAAACCTGCTGAATGCATGTTCCTAATAGAATTGTGTACTTTACCTATGTGGTTATTAACCATGATGGGATTCATCCTAATAAAAGTATGCATGTCACTAAGCATCACATTTAATTTGGAGCAATACATTGATTTGTTCATTATAACAATTGCCCCCCCCCCTTATCTGCTTGTTTCACAATGATGTTTTCATTTCGTGTTAATTTTTGTAACGCTTCTTTCTGTTCAAGGGTTAAGTTATGAAACTTTTTCTTCCTAAAACTATTAAAATATTCTTCAAATTCTTGTTCACACATTCTAATGAAAACATTTAATGCTGGATTAAAAATTGGCATGAAAGTGCTAGGATGTTTAAGTTTTAAAACATTGCTTACATTTTCATTTGCATTACTAATAACATTTCTAGTATCCTGATACATCTGTTGTAACATCACATTTCTTGCGAAACTTAAAATATCTAAAATCACCTGACTATGCTCTGCTAGAGCCTCCAGTATAAACGTTAGTCCCTTGTTGAGTACTTCCAATGTTATATCATCCAGAATAATATCTGAAATATTAACAACAATATCACCATTGTCACTGACCCCCCTAGTCATTCTGACACCTTTCGTCTCTTGTGTTCGTTTGTCTGCGACGCACTCCATCTGCGCACGTTCTTCTTGCGCACTGGTGCTGGCAGCATTGGAAAAGTTCTGCTGTAAACGTTAGAAACATTCTTTGGTCTAGCTCCCTGCATTAGTCCAACATTGCTGGAATCATTGTTAACAGAATGTCCTTGTCGTATTTCCTCCGTGTTGCAAGGCATACACACTGTGGTTGTTGTATGCGAGGGATTGACCGTAAAACCAGGAAGTGGAGGGCACATACTCTGTTTATTATTGGTGGTGTTCTCTTTACGTGCTAATCTCTCCTCCATTTGTTGGTTAGGGGCTGGCTCCCTATTGGTGGCGCCCATATGCCTCTCAATAGTGTCTGCTCTACCCCTAGGCCAACTGAATATATTATTCAGGGAGAAATCCTTGAGATCTCGCTCTAATTTTTTGGTCTTAATTTGTTGTAATTTGCTGTCATACACTGATGCTGAGTAAAAAATATTATTTAATCTCTCCACCTGGTGCTCCTCCGAAAAGCGATTCTCCATATCCTTTTGTAACTCTTGAATGTCTCTGACAAGTTGTTGTTCAATAGGGCTGAAGTGTTCTAGCAACAAATGTATGTAGGATAAACTAGTTTGCAGGTTAATTTCCTGCCATTTGGCTAAAAGGTCAGGATACAGTTCACCCTGTGTCAGCATGCATAAAACTCGCATGCCCCTAGGGATTACATTATATTTCAGGCATGCCTCTAGATGAAATCTTTGCCACTGAAGCCGCTTCAGTCTCATAACATCTTTATACAGCTTCAGGGCCAACTCTTGAAATTCAGGCTCACCTTCATTATTCACTTCTGCATCAGAATCCATATTAGTCAAGCGTTGTATGTCTAAATGAAGTAGGGGGTTAACTTTATGAAGCAAGTTCCTACCATCTGCTTCATTGGTCAATCTGTCCAATGTTCCTCTAGGATTATAAGCCAATTCCAAACTTCCTTCATTAAACTCCGACATGTGTGCTAAGAGAAAGATACCAGTATACACAAAGCTAAGAAAAAACAGTCTCTTGCACCAAAGTCCTCTGTACGTAGCAAATCCACGAATATCCAAAAACAAGCAGAGGACAACCACGTCGATAAAAGTACCATAAAACTTTATTTCCACAGATGAGCGCTTTCAGGCCATATGCCCTTCATCAGATAACACACAGTATAAAACCTCACATATTTAAAATAAATATCAGCCTATCACATTTCAATAAAAAGCCCTCCTTTTCTTTAGGATGGGTTTTAAAGGTATATACCCATTAATACCAGGAGACCTATCTGCTCCTAATCGCACTATCCACCTGGTTTTATCGACGTGGTTGTCCTCTGTTTGCTTGTTTTTGGATATTCGTGGATTTGCTACGTACAGAGGACTTTGGTGCAAGAGACTGTTTTTTCTTAGCTTCCTGTTATAGTGTTAGGAATACACTGAATCATCATAGGAATCGTATACAATTAACACATTAAGAGTCTTTGTATTTCTATAGCATCATTTCAAGGCTTTCCAACCGCATAAAAGTCTTAGCATGATTTGTAGATCTTATTCTGATCACTTCTTTTTTCAGTTTTACATAGTACTGCTGTTAAATTCAAAAATTCTTTTGAACATATTTCTGACAGAGTAATATGCCGGGAATTTTTAGTCTGCCAACTCATTACACTCCCAAACAATAAGTTCCCAAATACCTTTTTTCTTCCCCATCACACCTCCAACATTTGCAATCTATCTGAGGAAAACTTTTTTGGAGTCTGCTTGAGGTATACATTTCCAAGCAAAAATCATACATATTCTAGACTTTGTTGCATATTTGGGAGCCATGCATAAACCCTCCTATTGCTTCTTTGTGAATTGATATCCATTCTCTCTTACCAATCTTTTCTAAGTTCCTCTGATTGATTTCTTTAGTTATCATGCAATATTTTATATGCCCTACTATTTATCCCTTTTTTAACAGCAGCATCTATTTCAGATTCAACTAAACACTCTATCAGTGCTGGCCTTTCACTTAGCATCCCCCTATTCCTTTCTGTTTTCCTATACCAGTGATTCCGAAACTGTGGTCCACGGACCCCTGGGAGTCTGTATGATAATTTGTAGGGGTGCATGGGTTGTTGCATCCCTGCATCCACTTCTGCAGCGACCTTGCTGTAGTTAAAAATAAAAAAAATAATTTTCCGCTAGAGCTATGCAGCCCACCCACAGTTAAAAAAAAGAAAACAAAGAGACTTCCGTGTTTGCGTCTAAGCAACTTAAATTCCACATTCGCAACTAAGCAGCTGCTTGCCCTGAGTTAAAAAAAGGAAGAAGAAGTAATAACTTCCACGTTTGCAGCTGGTTGCTTGCTTGCCTGTGTTTTCTGCCTGGCAGTTGGAACTTGGAGGGAAATTTAAACAAACTGATCTGTTCCTTCCATGGTTTATTTGGGTAAAGCTACAGACACTTACAGACTGTAAGTTACAATGATGGATTTAGGTTGGTCGCAGGAGTGAGTGCCTCTCCCTAGCATAGCAAAGCCGGTAATGCAAAGCTGATCCTGAAGATTTTGTTCCAGCAATTCAAGAGCAAAAACAGAACACAGTGTTCAAAGACCATGAAGGTATTTTTTTTTTCTTAAACAAGGCTTGAATAAATCCTGCCAAAGCGGTACAATTCTCCAGATTTTCGCAGATGTCCAGATTTTTGCCTCATATTTTGGCCCGTTTCTCATAAAATTGTGTTTTTCTGGTAAATCTCTGAAGTCAGAAAATAATGGCAGATATTTGAGCTTTAGACTTCATATCCTAAGTTTAGAAAATTCATACTAATGCAAAACTTAATGTTCTATCAACTTTCTAATTTTGTAAGAGCAATATTTAAAAGGTGTCACTATTCTAGGCCTTTGTCCCCCACGATTTGTGGCTTTCTCCAAATTTCTTGCTCTAGTTTAGTCTAAGTCTAAGAGGTTGAGAGGTATGGGGAATGGTGTAAAAGGGAGATAGGGGTGTAAGTGTATGTCATATCTCTCAACTGTGCCGATTTTCACAGAATGTCCAGATTTATGCTTTATATTTTTGGTCTATTCCTCATAAAAACTGTCTTTTTTGACAAATCACTGGGATGATTAAAGTTACTAAAAACAAAATAATGACATGCATTTGAGTTTCAGACTTCATATTCTTCAGAAAATGCATTCCTACACAAATGATGCTAGTCTAGCAACTTTCTAAGTTTATAAGAGCAATATTTAAAATGTGTTCCTAGTTTTGGGCCTTTGCCCCCCAGTTATGAAAGGCTGTATCCAGATTTCTTGCACTAAGAGGTTGAGAGCTATGGTGTGTCTGTGTGTGTATGTGTATATGTGTGTGTGTGTGTGTGTGTGTGTGTGTGTGTGTGTGTGTGTGTGTGTGTGTGTGTGTGTGTGTGTGTGTAAGAGTGAGGGAGGGAGATGTGTGTGTGTATGTGTAAGAGGGAGTGAGAGGTGTGTGTGTAAGACTATCCAGGTTTTGCAGAATGTCCAGATTTTTGCCCCATATTTTTGTCTGTTGCTCATACAAAGGACTGAAGTTTCTATCTACCACAGGAAGAGTGGTTTCTGGCCCAGAAATTGTAGTTGATGGCCGTTTGGGCAGTTTTTTCCATCTCTTTCGACTATCTGGTTTAAAAGCCCACATTTGCGCTTGTTTCCCCCCTTTCCTGTAACTAGTCTAGTCCAGATACAGATTTGCTGTATCCAGGACTGTTTGTAAGCTTTTGAGCCTCCCCAAGCCTTTCTGTGTTGGAGGGAAGCCTTCTTGCTTATCAGAGGGAGTTGGTGAGCACTAGGTAGCCTATCTACCACAAGAGGAGTGGTTTCTGGCACACAAATTCTAGTTTATTAGCCATTTGGGCAGTTTTTCCATCTCTCTCAACTTTCTGGTTTAAAAGCCCAAGTTTGCACTTGTTTCCCGCCTTTCCTGTAACTAGTCTAGTCCAGATACAGACTTCATGTATGCCGGACTGTTTGTAAGCTCCTGAGTGGTGCCAAAGTCTGCTCTTCAATTTGTCTCTTAGATCTACTAGTTCTCTCCTCTCCTGCACTTATATTAGCTTATTACTCTAGCACTTTATCAGACTTCTTGTAGCAATTATTGTGGCACACAAAAGTGCTACCAGCACTAAACGTTCTACAAGGAAACAGATCCAGTAGTTATTATCAATGCCCATCCCTCTAGGCATTTCTAAAGGTCAGTTCCCTGTGCTTTCTCCTATTAACCTGGTGAACTTGGGCATCCTCTGGCAATTTAGCAACTGCCTCATGTACACCGACAACCCTCTCCTCTTAACTCCCAACACTCAGACTTGAGAAAGATGCACTTATATATCCAAACTGGAAGCCACGCACTCTCCAGCCAAGACCAGAATAGCTGGTAAAGAGGAGAAGGTCAACACTTGCACCACACCACATGGAACACATAGCCTTCCAGAACACACACCAGCACTGCCTTCACATAAAAACACAAACCACACACCCACCTTCATGGAGGCTCTCAATAAAAATGTACCCAAGTAGCAGAGACCACCAAGGCATTAACACACTCGGCAACCACAACACAACACTAACCACGAGACACATAACTCTCCTAAACAGTGTGCCACTCAACCAAAACCCCAAGGCAAAATAGCATGCCCAACACACTAGTCATAGGTGACTCAATAGTGAGGCACACTGATGTACCACTCACTAGGTTGAATAAGGAGAAAGTAACAGTCAGCTGCCTGTCAGGTGCCAGGATCCATCACATAACACACACACTCAGATCCCTCAACAACAGGTACAAATATGACTCTGTCATTATATATGTGGGTGTAAATGATCTGAGACGTACCTCCCTGGACTACATGAAAAGAGACATTGAGTTGCTCTCGGATTATGTAGCCCAGGCGGGTATGACCCTAGCCCTGAGGAGCATCCCATCATCACCCGGAATGATACCACAGTACAATCAGGAAATGAGTGATTTCAACAATTGGCTAAGTTTCTGGTGTCATTCTAAGGGGATCCAGTATGTGTCTGCCTGAGATGACACGATTGACAGACCTCGATGCTTTGCCAGAGATGGCCTGCATCTGTCACCCCTGGGCTTCCAGATACTGGCCAAGGCTCTTGCCACCCCTATAGTGCCTTTTTTAGGTGGTGTTCCAAAGACCAAATTACCACAATAACAGCTATAAACAAATGCAACCTGAGGGTCATGCTGCTCAATGCTAGAAGTCTAAATCTCAAAATGTACTCACACAGAGCACTCCTTAAAATGGAGAACATCAACATTTGTACTGTAACAGAGACCTGGTTCAAGGCAGCAGAAAGCACCCCAGCACTACCAGGGTATAACTTATTCCACACCTTTCAGCCTCAGAACTTGGGCCAAAGCTCCAAAGGCAGTGGTGTTTCCATATTCATAAAGGATGCACACACCTCCAGGCTGGTAGCCCAACATAATGCATCAGAGATATTTCAGCTGCAGCTAACATTGGGTGAGACAGCGATTCAGGTCATAGCCTGCTATATGTCCCCAACCATGTCCCAAGACTCACACTCCACGTTCCTAAGCATCGTGGAGAATATTAGGGTCCAACCGAACACTTTCTTACTAGATGACTTCAACTACCCCTCCATTAACTGGGAAAAGTATTCATGTACCAATACACTTGCCCAACGTTTCCTGGAGTTCATTAATTCCAATGCCCTGGACCAGCTCGTTCTTACCCCCACTAGAGGTTGCAACATCCTTGACCTGGTCATTACTAACATGGGCGACCATTGTTTTACTCCAATAGTCAGCTCCTCCCTGGTTAGATCTGACCACAAACTAATCACCTTGGAAATCCACATCCCTCCGA
>NC_056739.1:895209646-895322146 GCF_019279795.1 Protopterus annectens
CTCACTTTAATTTTAGCCTCCAATCCCTCATATATCCTCTTAATTAACCATATTATTATGTCAAGGAATGCAAATGCTTCCACTGCCCCACTCATAAAATCTCAGCTTACTCTGTCAAATGCTTTCTGTGCATCAGGACCCACAAACAACAGTGGTATTTTCTTACATTTTGCTTCCCTCTGGATCATCATTATTCTATTAATGTTGTCAAATATTTTCCTCCCCTCCACAAAACTGCACTGATCCATATCTCTCAATTTAGGCAACCCCTTTGCCATTTTATTAGACATTATAGACATAAACACTTCATAATCATGGTTTAGAACTGAAATGGGCCTATATGATGCTGGATCTGATGGGTCTTTACTATCTTTAGGTATTATAGCCACCAAAGCTTTCCTCCAGAATGTTGATACTTCTCCTTTTAAAATACTGTTAAACAAAATCTTCCAGATTCTTATCACCTTCTTTCATCATGTTTTTTCCATGTTTTAAGCACTCTAAGCTTGGTAACAACCCTCTCTATTTTCTGTTGCCTGAGCCATTGTGCTAAAAGCTTTTCTGCTCTGGTGTAATAAAAAAAAAGTTGCTTAATAGCAATCCTTCTAAACTTGTGCATATTATCCACTTAGTACCTTATTTTCTTTTAGCACTCTACAGTTGCATCTCCTCTTGTACTGTGAGATTCCACTTATTCTGTAAATATATTAACCTTTGTCAGTCCCTCTAAATAATTTGTGTTACTTCTTAACCATATCTCTTTTTCTTTTATTTCTACCCTATTTTTAAACTCCACTTTCATTTTATCCCACTCACTAGCTATGACTTCTGGAGTACTTTCTATCTTCCATAATAACTCCAAAATAATTTCCACTACTCATTCCTTAAATTGTTCTCTGTTTAACAAATAAGTGTGGAAGTACCAGTGTCTTATTTTTATTTCTTTACCCTGCATTTTTATGTATTAGTGGCACATGATCTGAAATACTTATTGGATGCATATCAAAAATCAGTTAAATACACGTTTCTGTGAAGAATACTTTCTGTCTAGCCTAGCCCAGTTTTGTACCTTGGGAGATAATATATAAATTCTCTCTTAGCTCCTACTATTGCATTCACATCCTCCATACCAAATACTTTCATAAATGTCTTCAAAAAATCTACCCTCTTTTGTTATATTTTCCCTTCTAGGCCACCCAGATACATTTTCACTGTTGCAAATCAAATTATATTCCCCATTTATAAGCAATATTCACTGCTGCAAGCTTATCATTTCTCCCAATAATAAGCTCCATTATAACAGTTTTACGTAGAATATAAATACATACCAATGTAATCTTCCTCCCTAACCAGTAGCCCCTTAGTACTACAAATCTACTATTATAATCTTTTTTTTCCTCTTCTATCACTACTGGAGCTCCACTAGAAATATATGTACACCCCTTTCCCTTTGTCCCTGATATTTTGCTGAATAACCAACCTGGAATCCTTTCTTTATCAAATTCACATGCTCAGTTCTTTCCAAATGTGTCTCCTGTAGCATAGCTATTTGCACTCTGCAATTCCTAGTATAACACACACTACATTATTTGTTGTATATTCCTGTGAGACCATTCATGTTCCAGGATAATATGGAAAGTGTTATCATTATGATAAGAAGTTATTATTTCCACCTGTTATGCATAACAGCTTTTTTAATGTCTAGCTTCAGCTTTTGTGTTACATGAATACACACATTTTTGGCAGGTTGATATTTTATACATCTGTTTCTTGTTATATCCATTTGAACATCTGTCACATCTTACAAGACTTTAGCAGAAAAAAAAGCATCCCACAACACCCTTCTAACCTATTAACTTAATACAAACACACAAAATTATATACATCTTCAAATAATGAAGTTTAACCCTATTAATTATTCCCAATTGAAAGCTCCACTCACAGGTTTTAACTGACCTATAATTGAGGTTATCCATGTTAAAACACATGGTATAGACTGTGCTTCTATTTGCTGTAAGTGCTGTCTGTTTTTGTCTTATCTTTAGTCCTCTCCCAGATGTAGAAAAACACTTGGATGCTTTCAAAAAACATTTTCTTTTAGCCACTGAAAGAAAAAAGGGTATTCTGTTTTTATTCCCCCTTATTTGTTTGTCTCCACAGAAATGTGAGATCCAGATATACAGTTGACTTCAGCTACAAGCTTCTTAAGTTACGCTGTGAACATTTATTTGCTAAAGGAAATTTTCCTTACATTCATTATTCTCCTACTTACTTGCTTCCACTTAAAACTTGTTGTTAGATCCAGCCAAGGCCCTTAATGCAGTCATTCCCCTATGCAAAATTAGGAAAAAGCAATACGGCTTTACTTATATCATTATCTGTATACTTTTACAACCTGCCAGTTACCTCTACTACCCAAGATTACAGCATATTCTCTTAAAAATGCATTTGTATAAGATTTCTTCTCATTTTACATTGCACTGGCTACATAAAAGAAAGAGTTGGTGAAGCACCCACCAAGAGGATAAAACGCTGAGAGAAGAAAGCAGACACTTTTGAGATTTTAAGTATTTTTCTTCAGATTATTTGCTAAGTTTTTCTGCATAGCTGCCTACATTGAGCTTTTTCTGGCTTGTTAAACTTGATTTCTGCATTAGTAACTGTATTTAGAGCACAACCTAGAGCTGTTTACTGAATTTCCTATTTGCACTTATTTTTAAAATCGTTTTTTTCTCTAAACTTCCATTTTATCTGTCTCTGGCCTAGCACTCAAGTGTGGGGTCATTTACTGCACTGTTATAACTTGTTGATACTTGTGAACCTCTGCTATCACTGAAACAAAAGAAAAAAATCTTGCTTTTTTCCCACTTCTCTGAGATTTAAAAAAGTTCAGTTACAGGCTTGCTGTTCTGAACTGTTTGTAAGTTTCTTGGAGGCCATTTTTTGCTTGGGCTAAAGGGAAGTCTCTCTGTTCATCGGTGGCAGTGATAAACATTGAGCAGCCTGCCTGCCCCTGTGGGAGTGGTTACTGACTTGAAACTGTAGTTCTATTGGCCATTTTGGGTCAATTCCTAACTCCTTGATCTTCCCCTCTTAAATCCCGATTGCCTCATGGTTTTGGCATCTTTTCAGACTTGTTGGCTGTTGGTGAAGCACCCACTAAGAGGAGAAAATGCTGAGAGAAGAAAGGAGCCACTTTTGAGATTTTAAGTATTTTTCTTCAGATTATTTGCTAAGTTTTTCTGCATAGCTGCCTACTTTGAGCTTTTTCTGGCTTGTTAAACTTGATTTCTGCATTAGTAACTATATTTGGAGCACAACCTAGAGCTGTTTACTGAATTTCCTGTTTGCACTTATTTTTAAAATCGTTTTTTTCCCTAAACTTGCATTTTATCTGTCTCTGGCCTAGCACTCAAGTGTGGGGTCATTTATGCACTGTTATAACTTGTTGATACTTGTGAACCTCTGCTATTTCTGAAAACAACAAAAAAACAAAACAATCTTGCTTTTTTCCCACTTTTCTGAGATTTAAAAAAGTTCAGTTACAGGCTTGCTGTTCTGAACTGTTTGTAAGTTTCTGGGAGGACATTTTTTGCTTGGGCTAAAGGGAAGTCTCTCTGTTCATCAGTGGCAGTGATAAACATTGAGCAGCCTGCCTGCCCCTGTGGGAGTGGTTACTGACTTGAAACTGTAGTTCTATTGGCCATTTTGGGTCAATTCCTAACTCCTTGATCTTCCTCCCTTAAATCCCGATTGCCTCATGGTTTTGGCATCTTTTTAGACTTGTTGGCTGTTGTTGAAGCACCCACCAAATGGAGAAAATGCTGAGAGAAGAAAGGAGCGACTTTTGAGATTTTAAGTATTTTTCTTCAGATTATTTGCTAAGTTTTTCTGCATAGCTGCCTACTTTGAGCTTTTTCTGGCTTGTTAAACTTGATTTCTGCATTAGTAACTGTATTTAGAGCACAACCTAGAGCTTTTTACTGAATTTCCTGTTTGCACTTATTTTTAAAATCGTTTTTTTTCCCTAAACTTGCATTTTATCTGCCTCTGGCCTAGCACTAAAGCGTGGGGTCCTTTACTGCACTTTTATAACTTGTTGATACTTGTGAACCTCTGCTATCACTGAAACAAAACAAAAAAATCTTGCTTTTTTCCGACTTTTCTGAGATTTAAAAAAGTTCAGTTACAGGCTTGCTGTTCTGAACTGTTTGTAAGTTTCTTGGAGGCCGTTTTTTGCTTGGGCTAAAGGGAAGTCTCTCTGTTCATCAGTGGCAGTGATAAACATTGAGCAGCCTGCCTGCCCCTGTGGGAGTGGTTACTGACTTGAAACTGTAGTTCTATTGGCCATTTTGGGTCAATTCCTAACTCCTTGATCTTCCTCTCTTAAATCCCAATTGCCTCATGGTTTTTGCATCTTTTCAGACTTGCTGGCTGTTGGAGAAGCACCCACCAAGAGGAGAAAACGCTGAGAGAAGAAAGGAGCCACTTTTGAGATTTTAAGTATTTTTCTTCAGATTATTTGCTAAGTTTTCTGCATAGCTGCCTACTTTGCACTTTTTCTGGCTTGTTAAACTTGATTTCTGCATTAGTAACTGTATTTAGAGCACAATCTAGAGCTGTTTACTGAATTACCTGTTTGCACTTATTTTTAAAATTGTTTTTTTCTCTAAACTTGCATTTTATCTGTCTCTGGCCTAGCACTCAAGTGTGGGGTCATTTACTGCACTGTTATAACTTGTTGATACTTGTGAACCTCTGCTATTTCTGAAAAAAAAAATCTTGCTTTTTTCCCACTTTTCTGAGATTTAAAAAAGTTCAGTTACAGGCTTGCTGTTCTGAACTGTTTGTAAGTTTCTTGGAGGCCATTTTTTGCTTGGGCTAAAGGGAAGTCTCTCTGTTCATCAGTGGCAGTGATAAACATTGAGCAGCCTGCCTGCCCCGTAGGAGTGGTTACTGACTTGAAACTGTAGTTCTATTGGCCATTTTGGGTCAATTCCTAACTCCTTAATCTTCCTCTCTTAAATCCCGATTGCCTCATAGTTTTGGCATCTTTTCAGACTTGTTGGCTGTTGGTGAAGCACCCACCAAGAGGAGAAAATGCTGAGAGAAGAAAGGAGACACTTTTGAGATTTTAAGTATTTTTCTTCAGATTATTTGCTAAGTTTGTCTGCATAGCTGCCTACTTTGAGCTTTTTCTGGCTTGTTAAACTTGATTTCTGCATTAGTAACTGTATTTAGAACACAACCTAGAGCTGTTTACTGAATTTCCTGTTTGCACTTATTTTTAAAATCGTTTTTTTCTCTAAACTTGCATTTAATCTGTCTCTGGCCTAGCACACAAGTGTGGGGTCATTTACTGCACTGTTATAACTTGTTGATACTTGTGAACCTCTGCTATCTCTGAAAAAAACAAAAAAACAAAAAAACTTGCTTTTTTCCCACTTTTCTGAGATTTAAAAAAGTTCAGTTACAGGCTTGCTCTTCTGAACTGTTTGTAAGTTTCTTGGAGGCCATTTTTTGCTTGGGCTAAAGGGAAGTCTCTCTGTTCATCAGTGGCAGTGATAAACATTGAGCAGCCTGCCTGCCTCTGTGGGAGTAGTTACTGACTTGAAACTGTAGTTCTATTGGCCATTTTGGGTCAATTCCTAACTCCTTGATCTTCCTCCCTTAAATCCCAATTGCCTCGTGGTTTTGGCATCTTTTATGACTTGTTGGCTGTTGGTGAAGCACCCACCAAGAGGAGAAAATGCTGAGAGAAGAAAGGAGCCACTTTTGAGATTTTAAGTATTTTTCTTCAGATTATTTGCTAAGTTTTTCTGCATAGCTGCCTACTTTGAGCTTTTTCTGGCTTATTAAACTTGATTTCTGCATTAGTAGCTGTATTTAGAGCACAACCTAGAGCTGTTTACTGAATTTCCAGTTTGCACTTATTTTTAAAATCGTTTTTTTCTCTAAACTTGCACTTTATCTGTCTCTGGCCTAGCACCAAGTGTGGGGTCATTTACTGCACTGTTATAACTTGTTGATACTTGTGAACCTCTGCTATCTCTGAAAAAAACAAAAAAATCTTTCTTTTTTCCCTATGTTTCTGAGATTTAAAAAAGTTCAGTTACAGGCTTGCTGTTCTGAACTGTTTGTAAGTTTCTTGGAGGCCATTTTTTTGCTTCGGCTAAAGGGAAGTCTCTCTGTTCATCACTGGCAGTGATAAACATTGAGCAGCCTGCCTGCCCCTGTGGGAGTGGTTACTGACTTGAAACTGTAGTTCTATTGGCCATTTTGGGTCAATTCCTAACTCCTTGATCTTCCGCTCTTAAATCCCAATTGCCTCATGGTTTTGGCATCTTTTCAGACTTGTTGACTGTTGGTGAAGCACCCACCAAGAGGAGAAAATGCTGAGAGAAGAAAGGAGCCACTTTTGAGATTTTAAGTATTTTTCTTCAGATTATTTACTAAGTTTTTTTGCATAGCTGCCTACTTTGAGCTTTTTCTGGCTTGTTAAACTTGATTTCTGCATTAGTAACTGTATTTAGAGCACAACCTAGAGCTGTTTACTGAATTTCCTGTTTGCACTTATTTTTAAAATCTTTTTTTCTCTAAACTTGCATTTTATCTGTCTCTGGCCTAGCACTCAAGTGTTGGGTCATTTACTGCACTGTTATAACTTGTTGATACTTGTGAACCTCAGCTATCTCTGAAAAAAACAAAAAAACAAAAAAAATCTTGATTTTTTTCCCCACTTTTCTGAGATGTAAAAAAGTTCAGTTACAGGCTTGCTGTTCTGAACTGTTTGTAAGTTTCTTGGAGGCCATTTTTTGCTTGGGCTAAAGGGAAGTCTCTCTGTTCATCAGTGGCAGTGATAAACATTGAGCAGTCTGCCTGCCCCTGTGGGAGTGGTTACTGACTTGAAACTGTAGTTCTACTGGCCATTTTGGGTCAATTCCTAACTCCTTGATCTTCCTCTCTTAAATCCCTCTTTTGCGTGGTTTTGTGCGTTTTTGTGCATAGAGCAACAACGGGCAGTGCCGCCTAATTGGGTTTAAACTATTCCTGGCTCCACAAAGTCTGCTCTTCACTTTTTCCCTTAGAACTGCTCTATCTCTCAATTTAAACACCATATTCTCATTCTAAGGCCCTTCACTAGTCCAAATAAGTAATCTTACAAGTTAGCACTATTAAACCATAAGCACTACTTACTCTTATACTCTCTACGATTACCTTGTCCCCTGTTGGTCCGTCTTAATTCAGTTTCCCTATATTACTCTAGCATGTCCAAAGGTCAGTCAATGGTTTCCTCTCCAGTCCAGCTGGTGAATCTGGGAATTTTGAGGCAATGTTAGAACTGTCTCATGTACACGGACAACCCTCTCTTCCTCCACACAGGTTCAAATATATGTGAGAGATGCAACCATATAGCCAAACTGGAGGCTGAGCTCTCTCATCTCAAAACTGGTGAAACCAGTCAGGAGGAGAAGGTAACCTCACACAACACAATTCCAGTATCACATAGTCCCACCACATCAGCGAACCAAATACATAAATACACAAAAACATACTCAGAGGCTCTAAATAAAAATCTACCTAAGCAACAGAGACCTCCAAAGCAGACATCCAAGCAAATGCTACCCCAAAACAAAACACGCACAACACATAGCCCACAAAGTCAGTGTGCCAAGCAGCCACAGCCCTTAAGGTTGAATAACACACCTGATACTCTTGTAAAAGGTGACTCTATTGTCAGACACACTGATGTCCCGCTCACCAGGCTGAATAAAAAGAAGGTCACAGTGAGCTGCCTGTCGGGCGCTAGGATCCGCCACATAACGCAAGCACTCAGGTCACTCCAAAGCAAATACAAATATGACTCAGTCATTGTACATGCTGGTGTGAATGACCTGAGATGTACATCCCTGGACTACATGAAAAGAGACATAGACGAGCTCTCTGTTCATGTAGCCCAGGCTGGTATGACCCTGACCTTGAGCAGCATCTTACCCTCACCCAGAATGATGCCACAGTACAAAGACAAAATGATCGATTTTAACAATTGGCTAAAATTTTGGTGTCATTCAAAGGGGATCCAGTGTCTGTCAGCCTGGGATGACATGCTCGACAAGTCACGTTGCCTCGCTAGGGACGGCTTGCACCTGTCACCACTGGGCTTTCGGATATTGGCAAAGGCTCTTGCCACCCCCATAGTGCCTTTTTTAGGCAAGGCTCTAAAGTCAAACCCACCTCCATAGACAGCACAAGAAACAAGAAACTAAGGGTAATGCTGCTAAACGCCAGAAGTCTTAACCTCAAGATGCACGCACTCGAAGCTCTCCTCAGTATGGAGAACATCGATATCTGTGCAGTGACAGAAACCTGGTTTAAGGCTCCAGAGAGCACCCCAGCACTACCAGGTTATACCTCATATCATGCTTTTCGGCCCCAAAACCTGGACCAAACCACAAAAGGAGGGGGAGTTTCCATATTTATCAAGGATATCCACACCTCCAGGTTAGTGGCATTGCATGAAGTATTGGAGACCATCCATGTGCAACTAACAGTGGGCAAGACTGCTTTTCAGTTTATAGCATCCTACAGACCACACTCTCAAAGTCAGGAATCCCACTCGGCTTTCTTGAAAACATTGGAGAACATGAAGATCTCTCCGAACACCATTATATTGGGCGACTTCAACTACCCAAACATAGACTGGGAGCACTACTCAAGTCCCAGCACCTTAGCCCAAAGGTTCCTGGAAATTATAAACTCAAATGCTATGGAACAACTAGTCACCACTCCCACAAGAGGGGATAGCATACTAGACCTGATCATTACCAACATGGGGACTCTATGCTCCACACCTGAAGTATATCCCTCATTGGTAAGATCAGACCATAAATTAATTTCACTGGATGTCCATATCCCGACCCCACCCCCAGCCCAGAAAACCAAAGTGAAAAACTTCTCAAAAGCTAACTTCTCACTTCTCAAAACTGAAGTGGAATCCTTCAAGGCCCCAGGGCCAGTGGAAACTATGGCCCAAACTGCAGAATCTTATATAAACGCATTCTACGGACATCTCCAGGAATGCATGGATCATGCTATCCCAAACAAAACCAAAACCCAAACATCCAAAGGCAGGCATCCAGTCTGGTGGACCCCAGCCATAAATAAACTGTACAACAGAAGGAGGAAGATACTACATGATAGAGCAAAATCCCTAATAGGGAAGGCATCTCTGATCAGTACTAGCAAAAAATTACGATCCCTCATAAAATCCTCCAAGGCCAGCTTCGAGAGAAAATTGCTCAGGACACTAAAGACAATCATAAGGCTTTTTTCAGTTATGTTAGGAACCTGGGATGCAACTTCCAGACTTGTTCTGAGTTGATTCTAAACAACAAAAAATACACTGAATCCACAGACATCGCCAATATCCTGGCAGACAGGTTCAGTGCAAACTTCTCCACCCCCCCCCCCCAAAAAAAGAGCAAGTATCTATCCTGGCAGAGGGCTGCCTCCCAAACATCTCTGATGCTCAGGTGAAGGCTGCCCTCTCCAAAGCAAAAAGCACTGCTTCCATGGGACCAGATGGTGTCCTGGGTTGCATCCTACATGAACTCCAAGAAGAACTAATTCCTCAAATAAAACAGCTGTACAATCTCAGCCTCACTACAGGATATGTGCCCACAGAATGGCATACAGCAACAGTGGTCCCACTCCACAAAGGTGGAGCCTCTATGGACCCTGGAAACTATCGCCCCATAAGCCTGACTAGCTTAGTCTGCAAGGCTATGGAGAGGAGCATCATGGAGCTTATAAACAAAGACATTGGGGACCTACAGACACTAGATCCTACCCAGTTCGGCTTCGTCAAGAGCAGATCCTGCCTTTTGAACCTGGTTGACTTCTTCGAAACAGTCACCAAAACCATAGATGAAGGGAAGGTAGTCCACACAGCCTATCTGGACCTAGCAAAGGCATTTGACACAATACCCCACTCGGGCATCATAGATAAGCTATCCAGCTTAAATATAAACCCCTATGTCACAAGATGGGTTGCAAACTGGCTCAAAGACAGAACCCACAGAGTGAGAGTTGCTGGAGCCATGTCAGACTCAAAACCGGTCACAAGTGGTGTCCCACAAGGTTCTGTCCTGGGACCGCTCTTGTTCAGTATATACTTTTCCGAGGTACAGGCCAACGTGGGAGGACTATGGCTCACCAAGTTCACAGATGACTGCAAACTAGGCGCCATAATCAACTCTCCAGCTGACACAAACATCCTTCAAAAAGGTCTCACAGAAACGGATAACTGGTGCCAGAGCCATGGTCTAAAGCTAAATGCCAAAAAGTGTATAGTCATACCCTTTGGCAAAAACAATGTGCCCACAAATTACCACATAGGCGGTAACCCATTAAATACAGAGAAAGAAATGAGGGATCTGGGGACCCAAGTTGATAGCAATCTCTCCTTTGACATCCACATTGCCAAAGTGGTTAGAAAGACCTTTTACATAGCCACCTCATTATGAAAGGATTCACCTCTAGATCAAGAGAGGTAATCATGCCCCTTTATTCATCCCTCATCAGGCCCATCATAGAATACAATGCCCCTTTTGGGATGTACCTTACCCGACACCTGCAGCAATTAGAAAGACCCCAAAAGTACCTCACCAAGAGGATCAAGGGACTCAAACAGATGCCATATGCTGCTCGGTTAAAAAAACTTCAGCTCTACTCAGTTGCATACTGCCTACTTCGAGGCGATCTATGCCTGACATATAAACTATGTCCAATCCAGAATTAATGGACATGCACCACCTAAGTAAATCTAAATCCCTTAGAGCCACACGCTTGAGGGACTTGAACCTCAGCACTGAAATAAATAGAACTTGCTGGAGGGACAGATTCATAACCCAGAGGCTCCCTTCGCTCTGGAATAGAATTCCAATCCATGTTAGGCAGAGCACCTCACTGAATCTCTTCAAGAAGAATCTTGATGAGTGGATGGGGGATCGTAGGTTTGTCCCGGGGATTACTTCCGTGTCACTATTAGACAGAGGCACAGCAAACTAAACCTTAAAATGGGCACAGTATACTCAAATCAAGGGGTGGCGTAAGCCAAACAAAATCGGGCTAGGCTTATAATTGCCCCAGGGCAGATAGCCTAGTATGAACCTATGAACCTATAATAAAGAGTACTTGTTTACTTTAGTATCCCTAACACACTAAACAACTGAAAATGTTTTACTATATAACCTGCAGTATATGTCATGTTTTATAAAAACACTGTTAATAACAAAAATTGCTTTAGTTACACTGACCTCTTTCTTTCCTCTTCCTCTTCCCCTCTCCTAAATGTTCTTCCAAATGTTAATGCCATGAAGTAGGACATATGCTTTGGAGTCTCCTACAAGTTTAACAAAGTCAAAGAAGTCCAATATTTCAAGTTTTTTTTTGTTCAGTAATATTTCATAAATGTGATTAATGTTTTTTAATCCCACATTTATTCATTAATTTCTGAGTTGATGAATTTCTTCCTGTTGATCTCCATCTCCCAAATCCAGTCTCTATTTCATTTCCACTGTACATCTGGAAGTCAACTCCTGTGCTTTTCTCTATCTCTCAAGCAATTTCCTTTGGAAAACTGGAAAAGGTTTCACTGGCAAAGCATCTCTATGCACTTTATTATCAGAAGAATAAGAAGCCAGCTGGTTCACAGACAGGAGCCAGAAAGTTAGAACTGAGGAGACATCTCTACAAAGAGGCCAATCACAAGCAGAGTCCCTCAGGGATCTGTCCTAGAACTGCTTTTTGGCATTTACTTCTCTGATGTCAAGGCCAATGTCAGTGGCTTCTGGTTGACTAAATTTGCAGATGATTGCAAATTAGGAGCTGCCACTGAATCCCTCACTGACACAAATGTTCTGCAGGAAGGGTTGACACAAACAAACAACTGGTATCAGAGCCGTGGACTAAAACTAAAAGAAATGCATAACAGTATCCTTCAGGAAGTCATCCACCCATGGTAACTATCATAATGACAACACACCCCAAAGAGTTTACACAGTAGTCAGGAACTTGGGGACACACATAAACAGTAATCTAGCTTTTGACCATCATGTGTCTACAGTATTGACAAAATCATTCTATTTGTGCAACTTATAAACAAAGGTATGGCATCTAGGTCCAAGGAAGTCATTTTTCCACTGTATTCAGCATTCATTACACCTATCATTGAGTACAATGCCCCCTTTGGCATGTACTTAACCAGGCATTTCCAACAATCAGTATGTCCACAAAGGTTCCTCACTTAAAGAATACAATGTATTCCAGAGACTGCCCTGTCTCTATAATAGGCTCCTCCAGCCATATGAAGCAGAGTTCCTTCCCAACCTGATTCAAGTGTAACTTGAACAATTGGATGGGGAAAGGAAATTCAGTCCTGGTTTGGCATCTATGCCTCTAATGGACACATGCAGTCTGTAAATGGTTCATCTCCCAGGCACTGCTTGTAAATATTTAATCTCTGAAGCCCCTGCTTACACTTACCAAGGGTACCAGAACTTGTCAGAGATTTAGGATGCATGGCTAGGCTTAAAAAGCCCCTTGTGGTCATTAGCCTAGTAAACACCAATGAAGCAATGGCAAGGTTTGGAGCATACACACAATGTGCCCTTTCAGTTAACAAGCTGTAGAATACCAGTCCAGTTACTTATATGTGCTGCATAAAATGAATACAGTCTGTTCATCCAGTGTTTCTTTTATAGCAGAAAATCTCAAGTTTTCCCTACATGGTCTGTCCTCTAATTCTACCATTTTTTGAAACACCTCTTCTTGTGCAGTCTTGTACTCAGCCAGCCTTTCCTTCATGTCAGCCTCTGATTTCTGCAGTTTTGTTAGCATGTCTGAATATTTGTTTAAATGTTCTTCCATTTTTTCAGCCTTTTCTTAATTGAGTTGATATACTCCCTCAGTGTTTTGTTCATTTTAATCAGCTGTGATTCACATCTGACTAATTTTTTCCTCTAGCTTATTGGAAGGCATGTCTTGCACCAAAGCTGGAGATTTAACTGCTTTTTACTGAGCAGCTGCATGATTCTTCCCAGCCAGTGTTTTCTTCTCATCTTTTGTGGATGATTTTCTTTCAGGTTCTCTAAATTTCTTCTTTAATGGCCATTCAGGTAGTGCACTTACTAGCTAGTCTGAGCATGTAACAATGTTTTCTTTATGTTTTGTTTTCCTAGCTTGAGACGCTATTATGGAGAATGTTCATCTGTATTAGAGGTGAATGGAGAGGCTTTCCAGGTGAAGTAGTGCATATCATTTATTTATTTTAATTTAATTATTTATTTTAATTCAGTACAGTTATCTGCTATACATCTGCACAATGCTAGAGTGTGGCTCTGTAAAAGTGTTACTTAAGGTTTGATTGTTAAGTACTGACCCTTGCTAAGGATTACGAATATGTAACAAACAAATAAGCAGGTGAGTAATCATGTATGCCCTTTGCAGTGGTATTGTTGTTAAGCATTCTAGGCTTATAAAGTCTTAGTGAGAGTAAGCGTACTAGGGAAGGAATTAATCATCACCTTGGTGCCAATGGTCTTTTTAAGTACAGCAATACTCTTGTTCACATGTCCCAAAGCACATCTGCACATGCATGCACATGTGTGCAAACACACACACACACACACACACACACACACACACACACACACACACACAGGGACTGCTAATTGTTTCACTGCTGTCCTGCCAGCACATCATAGCATAGGGTCAGCAGTACAGTAGCTGTAGGCAGTAGCTGTCAAAAGGCAAATTAATACATTTTAGAGCTCGAGAATTATGTAGCCATTTAATTTTATGGGAATATATGCTGCAATCAATGTCTGATGCCAGTGTTTTTTTCTTACTTCCCTCACTTTCTTTTTTTGTGTGTGTTATTTCTCTCCATTTATATTTGCATTCTTTACAGCATCTGTCATAACTGTGTCAGTGGCATGGCCTCAGTCCCCAACCCTGACAGCAGTTCCAGCCAAAACTCCATCTGAATCCAAATCTGCCTCATCTGTAGGTGTAGCAAGAGGCAGACAGAAGGTCCACCCTGCTGCATATGTTAGTGACTTATTGGACAGGAGTGCTACTGCTCCCTCTGGTGGCACTGCCAGGGAGGAGCACTATGTCACCTGCAGGAAATGGTGATGGAGCTGATACATGAGTGGGTTGAAGCCTGCACTGGCTGTGTAGAGTCCCTTTGTGATTATCAGAGTAATACCTCTGTCTATACCTGCATCACCTCACGTGAGGTACAGGGGAGAGGGTGGTCAGGGTGCTGTTTGACCTTGGCAGTGCAGATGTAGTGCAATACAGAAGGCCATACCAATCATCCCACAAGCCTGATGTTGCTCTTCCTTGTGTGTCACTGCCCTATTTGTTGTCCAAAACTCCCCATCACCAGTGAGTCCCCAATCTTTGTTTGTGTGCCTATAATTCCACTGTTGCCCCACCTCTCAGTGTGTCATCATCTCACTTCTGGTCTTTATTTCTGGTTAATCTTGTGTGTCCACTTGCTTGTGAACCTCAACTTCTTACCATACCATTCTCTTAAAAAAAAACTCCCTTCCTCTCCTCATTCCCATTCTTACCTTCCCTGATTCCTTTGTGTATGCTCCTGTGTTTGCTGACCTCTTTTCCTACTATCTTGTAAAACATTTCTACCTCTTTTTATTCTAACCAAAAAAAAAGATTTACGCTTGCTTGTTTTCCTGTACTGATGCAATTCAGTGCTCAGTGTGTGCATTCTCTCTCTGTGCTTGTTTGTTTTCCTCTTGTCACTCCTAACCACAACTTGATTTCCTCTTTCACTACAGATCCTGTGATTTTTGTAGGCAGGTTTTGTCCCTCTCAGTTACCAGTGGACAGATTTTCCACCCAGTTAACTGATATTAAAATCAAGCATCATCGCGATACATGTACCACGACTGCGATAAGTATGTTTCTGAACCTAGGAAAAGCATCCCATTAACTAAAGCACTTCAATAAAGCATATTACTAACACACACTAAAATAAACCTTGGTAAATTACTAAACCAGTACTGAAAATTATGTAATTTGTAAAACGTTTTTGTTACTGTATACAAAACCTTATTTGACAGACCACCACCACAAAATGCCATATCCCATTACAGCAGCGCAAAATAAAAAATACAGAAGAAAAGGTGAATGGAAAATGTGAGCATCTGCTGTGACAAAAATCTAATTTCTTGTACTGCAGTGTTGGAGAATGCAGTTTATTATCTGTGGATTTACTGCTAATCACAAAACTTGTTCCCTAAATCTATAGTATAGACGTGTCCAACCTGCGGCCCTCAGAGCTTTTCCATGTGGCCCTCAACCTCTAACTGCAACATCGATGTACGCATGTCCCAAAACACCTTTTTTGTTTTGTGTTTTTCGCTCCCGTGACCTGTAATGCTAATGTCGGTGTGCACATGAGCCAAAGCACCCTTCTAGTTTTGTTTTTGAGCCAAAAAAGGGTCAGTGTGTTTACGCCATTATTTTGCGCCGAACAATCAGTGTGTGTGTGTTCTCGCTGAAGAGGGACTCATGTATGAATTTGCCGCTGTTGCCTTTGAAAGGGACAGCAATTACCTGTGTTAATAGGCAAGTACGGAGTGAGTGAGTGCATGCATGAAAGCAGAATTGTGTGCGTGAAAGTAGAAGAAGAGTGTGTGTATGTGTGTATATGTGTGTATATGTGTGCATGACAGAGAGAGACACATGCACAAAGAGGCTAGCAATGATCAGTCTACCTACTGAACACAAACAAGTTAGCTCACAAATATATCATACATTAAAAGTACACTTTCATTAAATTGTGGCTTTCCTGACAGGGAGAGTGTTGTATTGAACATGAACTCATACCTCTTAACTGTATGGATTTTCAAAGAATGTCTGAATTTTTGCCTTATCTTCCAATTTGTGTCTTTTGCTTAGGAAATAAAAGTAGTCATCCAAGGTAATGCAGTTCCATTGAGTAAGAATGAGACAGCAGCCTAGGGTTAATGGGTCAGTAGTGGACTGACGATGTGGGATTGTAGCATATAAAGTTGTATTGTTTTTTCAGACAAACAAAAAAGCACCTAGTACTGTTTTTTCATTGGTGGGGTCTAAGCAGTGGTAGATTGGACAACAGTAAGCATAGCCTTGGCGGATCATCAATACTGGCAAATCAAGTGGGCACAATGTCATTTTTTAAATGTTGGGGATTTTAGTGTGTATGTGTGTGCTTATGTGTTGGGAGTGCTGCAACAGTAGATGATTATTAAAGACAGAGACTTACGGACTGTGGAGAATATATTTTTTTGTTTCAAAACCTAATACTTGGGTACGCATGCCAGAAGTAGATTTTTTAAGACATAGTTTCTTGCCATTTACAGTGGATGGATATTTACATTTAATGGACAATGTATTAGTGTGGGCCTGTGGGGTTCTGAAGGATGCCAAGTCTACCACTGCTAATGTCTTGTAAAGTGACCTGGAAATGGATATTGGGATGTTACTGAACAAATATAGTAAGTGGGCTTAGAAATATAGTTGAATTAAACAAAGTGTACTTTCAATTTACAGGCCATAATTTAATTTATTTCTGGTAGTCCAGATACTGGTAGATTGTATACCATTAGACTTAATTAGGGAGAGCTGTCATTCTGGGGAAACAAGCAGAGTAGTTTCAGTGAAAGCTCTGTGGTTGCTTGCAGGTAGGAAGTTGCAGGATGTTGATGCAATGTGTTTTATTTATTATTTTTAATGTATTTGTCATTTCAAAGCATGGTTTTCTTTGATGCAAAAGAAGGCAGGACTGAATGAGCCATATAATGTTTAACTGACAATAATGGGATAGAAAGATTATACGTGATGTATAATGTTTGCAGCTATAGTTGTTTCAATGGTGTCTGTGATGCATAACTATTTTTGGGCCTGTGTCCCACTTTTATTTTTCGTTTTGTCCAGATTTCTTTCTCTAAGGTTGAGAGGTATGGTTCCATACTAAATCAGAAGTTGTATTTACCTTGGAAGACTTTTCAGCATAATTATGAAAAACAGAGCCTTTTTAATATCTCTGCTTATTTCCAATATAAACTGCCATGTAACCTTGCATATAACCTTATTAAGCTACTTACTTCTTTTGGAATTGACAGGTATGATTCATCTGTTCGGACATAAGCATAGAGTGCTAATGTGACTTTGATTTCTTGCAGCAGTCTGTGGTTTACATAATCACAATAACTTTTCTGTGTTTCTGGGTGTGTAATCAATTTAACAGTTTTAAACATGTTTTCCAAAAATAAATAAATAATCCTCTCTACACTTTGAAAAAAAACAAATTCCCAGACTTTGTCGATAGCTCAAAGCGAAGGTCAGCATTACAGCTCAGTAAACTGTCAGTCTGTGAGTAACTTCTGCACAAATTAAAATGTCTGAATGTCAAATGGCTTTAAATTGGAGGGAAGTTTATTTTTATTTATTTTACATTTGTTTATCGGGAAAGTCCGACTGGACACAGGTCCATTTTCAGTGGAGGCCCGGGGAGAAAAGCTCCAAAAATAACACAAAACAATATAATACAATACATGAGAGAGAGAGAGAGAGACAGCAAATTACAGATGTATTACTCATACAATATGGCAGAGATTACATCTCGTAACAGTGAGAATCATTGAGGTACAGAATAAACTTAAAAAACATTTTTTTTTACAGTTATGATTACAGCAAGGCAAATATCAATGAGTTAAGTTTTTAGGATAAAGCTGTTTGTACATAGCTGAAGCTCTGAAACAATCTTTTGGTATGGATTAACCTGGGGATTGACACAAGTTATATGTTTACACCAGTATGTAGCATGATAGTTTATGGTTTTCTTATTGATTTACTTTTTGCCGAGCAGTTGCTTGTTAATTTATTGATGGTCCTTTTGGTGGTGGGAAATTACATGGATGAATCCATCTCTATTAAGAATTTTTTTTTTCAGATATTTTGACTTCCAGACAATTTCATTCAGTGAGTGGGTGTCATGTGATTACTGAGGTTGCTTATTTTACAAGTAGGGGCTTTTTGTGTGTGTGTGTGTGTGTGTGTGTGTGTGTGTGTGTGTGTGTGTGTGTGTGTGTGTAAGAGAGAGAGAGAGATTTAATATGTATACTGAATATAATTTTGCAAATGGAATTCTTAGTTAAACATGCCCCTCTTCTTGGGCAACTAGACTTGAGTAACCAATATTAGATCTTAGCCATCCAGCTGGGAAAGGTTAGTATGTGGATTTTCCATCTGGTTTGATGAAGGCTATGCTACTTACCCAAGGACTACATTTATGGCTATCCATCCAGCCATCGTGTTGCCAGGGCCGGCCTTAGCCGAAATGGCGCCCTAGGTGAAGTAGTGCTGCGGCGCCCCTTAAGCCCCACCCACACCACATTCATGAAATACCCCTATTTGAGCCACACCCACTGACTGGGACATTCCCCAAGAAAGCCATTCCAGTCATTTACTTAAATTATTTAAATACATCAGAAGAAAGATACCTTGTAATGTAGTTAAACTGCAGCTACCTTTGCATATGTATTTTCTACGTGAAATACCAGAGCCAGGTCATGATCAAATAGGGTCCTAGGAAGGGTAATAGACCGCCACCCCAGAGCAGCCCCTCCTGCAGCAATCCCCAGCAGCAGCCCCCTCCTAGGGTTGCCACCTTTTCAGATGCCCAAAGTGGGACATTTTAGGTACAAATGTCAGATTTTGCAGGGCAAAACATATCCACAGCAACTACAAAGGACAGAACTTCACTTTTTTGCCTAAATAAAAGGTTATTCTTGTAGCATTTTAGTTGCTTACTCTGTTTCTTATAACATTTAGGTGTTTCAGATACAGAATGACTGTTTTATGCAACTATTACATAAAATATAGGAAATATTTTTGTCCTAAAATCTCTGGACATTTGCCATTTTTTAAATTTTTTTGCAGGACACAACTGCCCAAGGAGGGACTTGTCCCTCACAAAGTGGGACAGGTGGTAATCCTACCCCCTCCTCAGCCATTCCAATGTTCCATTATTTGGTTACCTCACCAGTTACCATACATACTGTTCTATTATTTGCTTCTACAATGATTACAGATATTGAAATAAAATAGCACAAACACAGATAGCCATTTGCTAAACAAACAATACAGTCTCACAATGAAAACAGACTTAGCACGAGCAGTAAACTTCTCTGCCCTTGAAACTCACATTCATTGAAACAACATAACTCACATTAATTGAAACAGCATATAAAACCACATTCATAGAAAATGTATCTGGCCAGCAGAGAATTAAGTTTACCTTTGGGCTATTTTCAATGCACAGGTGAATGAACAGGTCCATCCCATGTACTATACCCACCCATCTTCACCTCCTTTGGTCACCTGTACACAGAGAGGAGGAGCGAGTCTCGGAGTATTATAGGTAAACAGGAGCAGTTTATTAGTCTGAGAAATTTTTAGTTACTGATCTACTCAACACCTAACAAATGAGTCCTGTTATCAAGGATGGACATCACCTAGATAGGGTGTTACCATATGCAACTTTGGTTTGCCTTACTTCTATGGGTAAAAGAACCAACTTCAAGAAGGTCTACTGATACAAGAACTGGTGATTCTTTAAACTATCAAAAGTTGTTAACATGCCAACAAGTCTGTATACAACACACAGACTGGCATCCAGTCTATCAGCAAGTCTACATCTCATTTCACGATTAGCTGAGATAGGCTCCAGCCTCTGTTGTCCCAAAACCCAGAACAGGGTAAAGTGGGTAACAAAAAAAAAAGACTGCATAGCCAACTTAGTACTTTTAAGAAGTATAAAATATTCTTTAGTGCTGAACTAGTGGCCAAAGAAGCCAGCAGTCATAAAGGCCTGTTATATACCATGTCTGTGTGTGTATATACTACGATGGGAAAATGCACACATTCTTAAGACTTAGTCTGTTCATGTTCGCTCCCTATCATGATATTTTATATTATCACACAGCACAAATCCTTAAATCAATCAACACTACAAAATGAGTTCACAAAAGAAAAAATATGATTGTCTGCCAACAGTACATAAAGTTTAAGTACCAACACACTCTAAATAACAACTGTAGGCTTTGCTCCACTAGAATAAACACAAACAAAATTAATGGGTTCATACCTCTAAAGTGCACCTTATGACAAGGAATGTACCTCATTTGGGGTCTTAAAAAGTTCATGTTCCTCAAAGTTCCACATCGAAAGGCTCTGTCACACATTCAGTGTTAGGGATTTTTTTAACTGAAATCCATGGTAAACAGAAAAGAATACTATTAATTCTTTAAATTATCTTTTCAATACATAAAACCAGCCTATTTTAACCATCCTATGAAGTTCCTAGAGAAAGTTGTTAGAAAGCTTTTAGTAAGTGTTCCACAGTTTGCCCATTTGTTCCACATTATGAGGGCTAGTGTTCCTCAGCTATGAATGCATCATTAAAATTTGCAAAGTTAGATGTCTTCCATGTTTTCCTATTTACTATGCTTATAGAATCTGTAGTGACAATTTACAGTCACCTACAGCAGATGTAATTAAGGAATTACAGGAACTGCTAGTAAACAACAATTAATCATATGTATTCTTACACTAAAGGAAAAGAGTAGTAGTCATCCTAGAGGGGGGCTAAGCCACCCCCAAAGTTAATACTGAGCTCCTTACTATCCTAAGCATTAGCACACACCACAAACACAAACCAGAATTTGATACAAATTACACGATCAACATAAGAAAAAATAAAAGACAACAAAATGCAGAAAGCATCTTAGCATTTTGTAAAATATTCATTTTTATTAACTAAAGTGCACTTGTTTTACATACTGCAGAGGTAAAGTTTTGTAAATAATTAAAATAAAAAGAAAGCCCACTCTACTTTATAACATTTTTACTAAATAATAAGCTGTGTCCTTGATTTCTGCAACTTGTACTGTATTACTACTAAGACTGTTGCACCCCAAACAAGTAGCACTGTGTGCACAGAAAGAGATAAAGTAATACTTTAAGCAGGTAATTATAATTATCTCTGCGAGTATAAATAACGTCCAAGCCCTTAAAACAACAAACGATTCTAAGGGGAACTCATCACGAAGACCAGTTAGTACTGCTCCCCAACCTAGTAGCAAACTGCACACAGAAAGAGATAGAGAAAGCAAAACGTGCAGCAAATAAATGGAGCGTTGAGTAACAAAAATAGAAGAAAGATTTTAAATGCCATTTCGCATTAGCGATGAGCAGAAAAGTGTTATTTTACCAATATATATAGAAAAATTAACTCTTCATGGAGAACACTAGCTCCACATAAATCAGGTTGTTGTGTACTTCTGCTTTTCCCGGATAGGGGTCGCCACAGCGGAACTCCGGTCCGCTAATGATTAGCAGAAAATTTTTACATGCTGAGTTACCAGCCCTGAGGCACAACCTTCAATGAAGGTACACCCCTTCACACATGTCTCCACACAGAAGATGCTCTAGCTGATAATCGAACGGACGATGTCTTGCTGCTTGCAACCACCACCAAAAAAAAAGTAATCCTGAGAGACGGGGCACCCAGAAGACATCAAAATAAGAAACGTAAATTAACTGAAATAAATACATACAAATGCGCCCTTTACGAAGCTGGCCTGTACGGCGCCCTAGGCAGTTGCCTAGTTTGCCTATGCTTAAGGCCGGCCATGCGTGTTGCTGAACTACATTGTTTGATAATGAGAGAAGCTTTTTACAGAAGTTGAAGGTTTTTGTGTCAAGAACCTGTCCATAAAAAGTGGCTTGTTTATGTTGCAGTGAAGGCTGTGGTCTTTGTAGTGAGCGTTTTAAGTATAACCAGTATTTCTGAGGTAGAGGAAGTCTCTTAAGGCAGGATCTTTCTTAGCCTGGAAAGCAAGCCAATGATGAAATTTATAGGGACCAGTGAGAGACAGAGGAAAGCAAGAAGCTTTTTAGTTTGTTTAGATAACTAAATGAACTTAGTCCTTTGACCTTTTTTGTCAGAAATGGTTGTAGTCTTTCTTTTGGCAGGGTGTTTTGCTGAGGCACATGCCAAAAGGGGCATTGCACTCAATAATGGCTCTTGTAAAGGAAGAATACAGGGATGTTATGACCTCCTTGTCCCTGGATGAGATACCCTTACTAATGAAGTGGGCCATGTAAAAACCTTTCCTTACAACGGAGACAACGTGGTGGTCAAAAGTCAGGTTTCTATCAACCTGGGTGCCCAAGTGCCATGCGACTTATTGCGTGCTTACAACATTGTTATTAATGTGATAATTTGTGGGGACATCACTCCCCTCAAAGGAGATGATGATGCATTTTTTGGCATTTAGCTTGAGGCCATATTTCTGGCACCAGTTATTTGTTTGGGTTAGACCCTCTTGTAGCTTATTCAGAATTGTTTTATTAAGTCAGTAATGTGAATTCTTTACTTTATTGCAAATTTGTTGGGTTATTTTTGTGGATTGTAGTATTGTAGGACTGCTGATGTTGACATTTTACATAGCTGGACTGCTAGAATGGTTTTCCCAGTGGGAAATGCTAGTGCTGTAGTGAATATCTGTTTATTTGCAAAAAAAAAACACACACACACATATATATATATATATATATATATATATTAACTAAGATGTTAGCGTTAATTGTTAGATTAGAGAATTAGAATTAGAATGAGAATTAGAATTTTAAGGCAAATATTAGGCATTTATTACATTTATCCATTGTTCAAATGCACCTACAGTACAGCCAGGAGGTCGACTGTGGTCTTCCAGAGCAACAAAAGAGTTAACTATATGATATATTTTATATGCGGCCCCAAGACCATTTCTGTTCACTCAATGCGGCCCCAGCAAGCCAAAAGGTTGGACAACCCTGCTATAGTAGGAGATATATTATCTTAGAGAAGGCCCCACCTGACTTTCATAGCCATATTTTATTACTGAGAAAGTCATAGCTTTGGCTGTCTGGACCATTGTTGACAACATCTTATCCTTATTTTACCTATTTGTTTATTTATTTACATTTTCTTAACTGGGTTAATCCTGTAGGACAGAAGGCCATTTTCAGAAGGGACCTTAAAGAAAAAAGGATGCTTAGATTCCTAGTTATTTACTTATGTATATGATTTGTTAACTGAAGTAGATTCCTAGTTATTTACTTATGTATATGATTTGTTAACTGAAGTAGATTCCTAGTTATTTACTTATGTATATGATTTGTTAACTGAAGTAGATTCCTAGTTATTTACTTATGTATATGATTTGTTAACTTAAGTAGAGCAGTGAATTCATTGGACTAATTTACTCTCAACTCAGAATGTTAACACACATCAAGTTGAAAAAATAAAAATAATTTATTCAATTAAAGAACATGCTAAAAACAAAGGAATAGTTAATGTACAGTGAAGAAATGATTTAAGAAAGTAGCCAAGAGAATGCATGCAAGCATAGGACATTTTAAGCAAGAGGCTCACTTAACATAGAAACAAAAATGTTTCAAAGAAAATTAAAGGCTTAACTGGTCTTAACCTGGAGTAATAAGGGCATCACTAGAGTACTAATAAAAGAGCACCATGCACTTCTACCGCACAGATTACAAGTTAGATCACTGTGATTCAATAATAAATATATGTACATACATATGCACATATGCATACAATCAGTGATCTTTGCTGTGGTACTAATACAAGGGAAGGTATTATGAGAAGTAAATTAATGATGCAAACCATTAGTACAGCAGAGAACAGGTACAGAAAATCTAAGATAAACAGGGTACCCAGTGAGATTAATGTTCCACAGTTTTTAGTATACAGTAGCATAAGGGATACACAGACTAAAAAAAAAATGAAGGAGCGGGTCAGAGTATTGCTGAAGTAAGTTTTGCAGATTCTTTGGAAGGAGGCATTGTTGTCAGTAGTGCAGAGTTTTATAGCGATTTTGTACCAAAAGGTGGGTTGGTAGGTAGATATGTCATAACTTTGACTATAAGAAAGTCTGTGCACTGGAAAATCAATGGTGTTGAAACACGGTTTTTTGGACAGTACTTTTGAAAATTCTATGGACTGCAGGAAGATCAGATCCATCAGTACTTAATTAAATAAATCCAAACAGTTCAATTAAAGGTCCTACAGTAGAATTAAAAGTCATATAATAGCAACATTATGGGAAGATGTAATTCAATAAATGGCCAATACTGGGAAAAATCAAAGGCAAAAGAAAGTGGCAGCACAGGCTAAGATGGACAGACACCATTACTGAAGTAATGAGCATGAACTTAGAATAACTTAGAATCAGTTATTGACAGACGGTCCTGGTTTGTTAAAGTCTGTTGGTCTTGGCTAAACAAGCAAACAGTTTTGGTGTATACATATTTTGATTTATGTGCACCCTGTGCATGTCATCAGCACACTTATATACATCATTTGTGTGTTTATCCCCTCCCCAAACAATAAAAATTCTGTAAAACTCTACCTCAACCCCAATTTAGCTTAAAAAATAAAAAATGTACAAACAATGCATAACACACTAAAAATAAACACTAAACCAACAAATCAACGAGATCCACCTAAATTAGAGCCATTGAGCCAACGTGCTTTAATTTAAAAAAGTACTTAACTCAAAAAATTAAAAATAAAAGAATGTAAACTACAGTTGTGTAAGTTGCACTTAGCATAACAGTAGATGTTTGAATTCCTTAGTACTGCAGGTGCCTTTAGGCTATATGGATTGTTTTCCTGCCTTGTAAACAACTGTCCTACTTCAAAAATCTCCAGTGCCACTCCACTACATCACTTTAACTACTGATTGGCTAATTCCCAGGAAAGAAATCTGCAATCAGAGTGAAGCCTTCTTCAGGATCTTCTTCCCCACACAATGACAAAAGCACCTAACAATCCTGAAAGACACAACCAACAGTAACACACAGAAAGTAGAAAACCACAGACTTATTCTTATATCCCAACTACTATATACAATAGTAGTGGGACGGAAGGTGGGTGCAGCTACTGCAGCAGAGGAGAATTTGAACGTCTACTGTTATGGGTAAGGGTAACTTACACAACTGTACTATGTTCATCATCTCCACCGATGCAGTAACCCTTAGGCTATATGGCTTGAATACCAAAGCCTACCCATCCTGGGTGGAAGATGGACATGGAATCATAAAGCTGCCACCAGTCTCGCTATCAGCAGGGCACTCATGCTTTGTATCTAATGATCCCATTGCCTGTGTCACAAAGCAGAGGGACACAAAAAGTTCCACTTTCATTGAATCTCTGAATTGCTGAGAAAAAGCTGCATGCACTTCCTACTTTTTCTCAGCAATTTAGAATTTCAGTTGTGATGTCTCCAGTCTGGACCATCAGTGAGAGCTGTTCCCTGTCAGTTATGGGTGGTGAAAAATAGTGCACGATTGGCTGAAATTCATGTAGGGGTGGAAGCTCATATAAGGAAGAGCTCTACAAAGCCTGTGGCTGTAAAGCATGTTCTTATCAGTGGTTTTACAGCCATGGGTATCATTAACAAAAAAAAGAAGGATCTGTTTTGTAAGCCAGCCAGCAAGCAAGCTTGAAAGCCAGAAAGGAGGACAGTCAGCAAGCTGGTATGGAAGCCAGCTTGTCAGTCAGGCAGCAAACCAGAAAGGAGGCTAGCTAGCCAGCCAGCAAAGAGACCAGTGGATCAGCAGACAGGGTGGTCAATAAGCTAGACAGTAAGATGGCCAGTAAGCCAGGAGGCTGGCAAGATGACCAGCTAGCAAGGAAGTCAGTAGGCCAGCAAGATGGCCAGCTAACAAGGAGGCCAGTAGGGTAGTCAGCAGGCCAGTCATATTGTAGCTTAGCCTGCCAGCCAGCCAGCCAGCCAGGTCAACCAACCAGCCAGCCAGGAGGCCAGCAAAGTGGTCAGCCAGCAAGGTGGTCAGCAAGCCAGCCAACCCAGAGGTAGGGTAGCTAGACAGCTAACCATTGGAGGTGGTAAGGATAGCTGAAGGTCAGCTAAAAAAAAACATGGTTGTCCTGTTCTGCAATGTAATGGCAAGTAGAACTAGCATTTTAGTTCTGAGCATTTAAAGATGGAAGTGTAGTCTATTTCAATTGCTTTCTTTATCATTTTTCTTAATGCTGTAGTCTGAGGTAAATGGGGTGTGTTGTACATTGCAAATAGATGATATAGTGGCTGTTTGGGATGATTTACTAGAACAAATTTTTAAAGGTAAAAGTGTGTTTGTGTGTATGTATATAAGTATTTGTGTGTGTGTGTGTGTGTACACACACACACACACACACACACACACACACACGCACATGCACATTTATATATATATATATATATGGGTGGAGAACACCCAGTTGAATGGACACAATGCCAACACCCAGGAGATTGATGTAAAAACATTAAATTAACATTTTGCACATGCTTTGGGTATTACCCTGAGGCATACACAGAACATGTTGATATTTACTAATGTGACATTTTTACATTGATCTCCGGGTTGTCAGCATTGTGTCCATTTGATCAGGTGTACTACACCCATATAGCAACCCTGTGGATCAAGGAGCCCCTGGAAAATGGTCCTAATAAAATGTGACCCAAACCTAGAAAAGGAAAACAGTTTGTAATACATAATAAAAGAAGGTACAGAAGACCATGTAGCTCCCTTTAGAATGCTTTGAATCCACCCTTTTCCAGTATGACATCATATAAGACAAGGATCCAAAGGACTTGTACCTTGATACTGCCTGAAATGGCTATGCCATGGTGGCAATAACAAAACAAAAATAAACAATAGCAAAGGACAACCAGCTGGAAACTGTTAAGACATAGGGTGCCCCCCCCCCCTTTTGCCTATTGATAAGCTTTTCAGCTTTCCTGAAGGGCTTAGTTCTAATCAAGGCAGTACCTGAGCTGCCTAAGCATGTCCAGGGTATGCAGAATCTGTTCTTCACATTTTTTAGGTTCTGGGTAGAAAAATAATAAAATGATGATTTGATTCAAAGTAAACTCTAAAACAACTCTAGGCATGCATGAAAGGTTTGTTCATAAAAATTCGCTGTCCTTAAGGAAAATCAGATAGGATTCACCCACCATGAGAGGTTGCAGCTCAGATACTCTCCTTGCAGAGGTCAGAGCAACAATGAGTACAGTATTCCAAGTCAAGAACCATAAAAATTAGGTTGATGAGCAGGTTCAGAAGGTGGCAGCCAATTTCTTCAGCACATAGTTGAGATCCCAAGGAGGTGCAGCCTGTTTATGAGGTTGTCTCAGGTGTAAAACTCCTTTCAGAAACTGCTTGACAACAAACAGAAGAAAGATGAGGATCCATGGGCACATGTACTGAAATTACGTAAAAATGAACCTTTATAAAGGAATAAGAGAGGCCCGAGGAAAGTACCTCACAAATGTTTGAATACAAGTGGTACTCAAAGTGTCTGATGAGCCCCTGTTTACTGGCTAATCATCAACAAAAGAATCACTTCTACTTATCAATGTAGGATTATCTAGTAGCATGCTTTTCTGCCACCTTTAATATCTGCTGCACATCCTCATGAAATAAGTGCCTAAAAAGCTATTAAAATTGTTCAATCCAGGTAGTCAGTTGAAGTTTATTGATATTGGGGTGCATCAAACTCCCCGACTTGTGTGAGTACAGCCAGTCTGTGGGGAAGCTTGTGGTAACTTCCCTTTGCCAATTCCATAACAAGGGCTAGGTGGTGGTAGTAGTGGTGGGGTCGTTTTAGTGTTGTGTATGTGTGCAATGTATGGGAAGCGAGTCCAAGTGGCCTGTATAGTGGTACTGTTACAGAAAGGGCTGATCTGAAGAATGTGTTGGATTGTGGTCAGGGTTATTCTTAGCACACACAAGTAGGGAGGCTTAGGGGGAGATACAGAAATAGATGTATTAATTGCAACCCAATTTGTCAAAAATGAACCCAATGTTTTTTATTGAAAAATAGAGCTATGAAGTTAGACACAGCAAAAATCACCACTTAAACTTAACCATGCAATTGGAGACATTCTAGATGTAAGAATTCCAAAGTTGATTAGGACAATCAGCTGACTTAGATCGCAAAAGCGCTTACTTTTGTTTAATAAAGTGGTGTGAAACTGTAAGTGAACCATTTCCTACCTTGACTACTACATCTCAGTTACAACTTTTGGTTTTATAAAGGGCACTACTGTGAAGCTGCAAGTGATTTATTTCCTGACGTGGATTATTCCATTTTTATCTTCAGCTGTGGTCTAACCATTGGTCTTTTCATTTTTTTCGCTTGAGGTGTATACCAGGTGTTTATCCAGCTTTTGTTTTCTTTCACGTGTTTCTTGGACTGTATTTAAAAGCTGGGACATGGCTGAAGGTAATGACAACAATAAGAATCAATGTGAACGACTAGTTGAACTACTACATATATACTCCAACCCCTTGATGCTAAACCCTATTTTTCCAGTGAATGAAAGAGAACAAGTGGACTATGATACGCATAAGAAGTTCACTGAACTGTATAGAGGTCTGGAGAATAAGTTATATAGCTTTAAAAGGCTACAGTGGCAAAGGTTTCATCTAGAAGTATCATGGAAATATAAAATAGTGCAGAGAGGTCTCAGAGTATTAAATATGCCTACTTATGGTGAGACCTACCCTGAATTACTTCAAAAATGGCAGAATTTAAATTTACAGCTTAGCTATGATTATATGCATTTGCTTATAGAATTTTTTAAATCACAAGAAAAAGAGCTAGCCGATGAGATAAAGAGGCTACAAGAACAACTGACTAATAATTTTCCTATAGAGGTACTAGGCAGTAAATTAGATGAACTTGCTAACAATATACAGGGCTATGATAAGAGGTTGCAGAATACTAAAACTAAAAAAATTGCAAAGGGACCTCAATAACTTTCAATGTAAAGAGGTCTTTTTGTGGCCAAGAAGAACAGCTGTGAGTACAGAAAATGTAGAAAAAATGATTACAGTACAGATTTCTGAAAATTCAAATATGCATAGTACTGCCCCTTTAAATCAGAATCCCTGTGAGAACAGTGATGTCAGCACAGAGAGAGTATGTATAGAACCTCCCACATTTGGAAATGGTGGAATGGCAAAAGAAACTTTCCAAATGGCTTGCACTAACAGAAGGATGGATTCCAGTGTTAATTCTGATTCAGTAGCTTTTTTGGAGCAAAAGGAAGCTACACAAACCTCAATCCTTCCATTTGTGTTAAAGAAGGCGCTGCCAATAAGGGACAGGTCGAGCAGGAGGAATCAAAGAGGGAGAACGCGATTACAGCAGAGAGAACGAGTGACTCCTGCATATATGAACACCAGGAGCAAGAACCAACAAAAAACTTGGTAATTAATATATCTAGCTTTTCTTTAACTGATGCACAAGCCTCGTTGTTAAATAGAGGCCTGAACTTTATTCCAGCACAGAAAACAGTATTAACTGATTTATTAAAAGAGCTGAAGTTATTTTCTCGTAACCTAACACTTAAAACCATGTTTAAAAGAAATGTATGTGATAATATGTTTAAACAACCTAGTGCCTTTGTACCCAAGATACATCCCACAGTTGAAACTTTCACTAATGTGTGTGAGCATGAAATTAGAGAGATGCATGCTAAAAATCTTCCACCTAGATTTTATAACTTGAGTAAATCAGAAACTGAAGCACTGTCAGAACTAAAGGATTCTCACAGCATTGAAATTAGGCCCGCTGACAAGGGGGGCAGTGTAGTAGTAATGGATAAGGTTTTTTATTACAAGAAAATTATGGAACTTTTGAATGATACAGATACTTATGTTGAACTAAATGAGAGACAAGTACAAGGTATAATTGACAGGATATCTGTATATATTTTTGACTTATTGATTACTAATTATGTATCGGAGGAATTGTTTGACTACTTTCAGATAGAACATCCAACAATACCCATTATTTATGGTCTACCTAAAATTCACAAAGACATCACACAGCCCCCTATGAGACCTACTGTATCCAGTAAAGGATGGGCCACAGAAGCCATCTCAATTAATATTGAACAAAATGTACAAATAGTCCTAAAATCATGTGAGACTATACTAAGGGATACAAAGGCATTTCTGCAACTGTTATATAATAAGACCAGGAATATTAATAGAAATTATATGTTTGTGGACAATGGATGTCACTTTACTGTTCACAGTGATACCGAATAAATGGAGTATTGAGAAAATACGTGATATTCTGACCTTGAAACAAGTTTTTCAAAGCACTAAGATTAATTTGATATGTGAGTTGCTTCATATTGTCCTAGAAAATAATGTCTTTATATTCAGTGACAAGTTTTATCTACAGAAAGTTGGTGTAGCAATGGGCACGGCTTGTGATAACAGCTATGCCAACTTAGCATTGGCTGCATGGGAAAAAGATCATGTATTAAGTGCTAGCAATAAATATGCTGGCAAAATTGTATGGTATATACGTTTTGTAGATGACGTCTTCCTGTTATGGGATGGCACTAGTGAAGAGTTGCAAGAGATGGTGGAGTACTTACATAGCACCACTGAATTTTTAAGATTCACTAGTCAACATTCCAGGGACTCTATTGAGTTCCTAGATGTTTTGGTTAAGAAGACAGCATTAGATGAACTTACAACAGGGATGTATAGAAAATCTACATGGAGAAATAGTATCTTACATAAGACTAGTATGCATCCAACATTTGTACACAAAAATGTAGTGAAAGGACAATATATGAGAATAAGCCGCTTACATAATACAGATGAAGGCTTTGTGAAGACAATGACTATATTAGAGAAAGACTTCTTAAACAGAGGTTATAGTAAGAAAGACATAAATGAAAGCTCTAAATATACCATTGAAAATAGGGATGGGAAATGTAAACCGCTCTTCTCAAATACTATAGAAGATGTTAAAAGCAAGGAAGGTCATGATTTTAAAGTTAGATTCCCTATAACTTATTCAAGTGACATCAGACTGTTCTGTAATATTTTTGAGAAGAATTGGAATGTTTTATTGTCGGATCCTGACTTGAGAGAATTGTTAGAAGACAGACCCAGCTTTTCTTTTAGAAATAAGAGGTCCTTAAAAAGGCAACTCTGTTATAAATCCAGAAACAATGAAAGAATGATCCTATCTGATAGGCAGGGGACTTTTCCTTGCAGAAATTGTACAGCATGTGACTATTTATATAATAAATCTACATATAAACATCCTACACTAGGATTTATAATTGATATAGATTTTTATGCTGACTGCAGAACACAAAATTTGGTTTATTTCAGCTTCTGCACTGTCTGTCATGCCTTTTATATAGGCAAAACCAATAGGTGTCTAAAGGAACGTATCCTTGAACACCTTAGAGATATAAGAAACATGTGGAAGAAGTAGATAGGAAACATATCTTTAATTTCATGGTTTTAGAAATAATACATAAAAGTAAGAGGGAGGTGATATAAGGAATAAGGTAGAGGAAGCAGAACAAAGATGGATTTTATTACTTCAGGCAGATAGGTCTCCTGGATTGAACAATGCTGTTTCCTTGAAACCTTTTTAAAATCCAGACCACTAAAACATTAAGTAATATGGATTATTACATAAAATGTGTCTGTTATATGTATATTTTATTTCATCTTATGCAGAATATAAGGCAAATTAATGTACTGATGTATGCAATTTTAATTAGTCTATGTCATAGTTCTATATGTGTTTTCATTGGTTGAACCATATTTTAAATACCAATGTTTTAACTGTTTTTATGAGTCTGAAGAAGCGATCAGCTGACTTAGATCGTGAAAGCACTTACTTTTGTTTAATAAAGTGGTGTGAAACTGCAAGTGAACCGTTTCCTACCTTGACTACAACTTTTGGTTTGATAAAGGGCACTACTGTGAAGCTGCAAGTGATTTATTTCCTGACGTGGATTATTCCATTTTTATCTTCAGCTGTGGTCTAACCATTAAGCTAAATGGTCTACCCACCATCCAGTCGCCCTCTTTGTAAACCTCAGAATGGGGATTTGAAATGACAAAGGGTGTAGACACTGAGTTCAGACCTATCAGAGATAAAATGCAGTTGTGTAAAATTGTACTATAACAGTATATATCCTTCTCTTTACTGCTGAAATATTCTTTACTCAAGGGATCTCCTGCCAAGGATAGCCCATCATCCAGCCAATATACCAAAGTCTTTAGTTCTTATAGGCGTTGTACGTCACAGGTGCTCCCCATGCAAGGTATAGAGCAGAAAGGTGATGTATGGATGCACACACATTCAGAACTGAAAAAGGCCCAAGAGGAACAGAATGTCCTTAAGACAAGTAGAACATGTGCATCCAGAAGGAGAAAAAGAAAGGAGGAGGAGGAACACCTCAGCCAGGAGGGCAAGAAAATTTTAGGGCAACAGCTAGAACAGAGGGGGTAGGAGGGAGAAAATACTGCAACAGTGAAGAGAAGGACAGCAACTGTTATGGTAAGATTTTACACAACTGTACTATGTCCTTCCATATCACTGTTGCAGTATTCCTCACCTAATGGAGAGTACAAGAGCTCAAGAGGAACCCTGGGAGGAAGAAGGCACAAAAGAACCCTGTACAAACCCATGAGGAATAGCCCTGGAAATAACATTCAAATTCTAATGCTTAGTGAAAGTATAAACAGAGGACCAAGTAGCAGCCTAAAGGATGGAATTGGTATCTAGACCCTTGAAAAAAAGCACCAGAGGAGGTAACTGCCCTAGTAAATGTGCCTTTACCCATGAGGAAAGACATTTTCCTTGAAAAGAATAACAAAAAGAAATGGCCTTAGAAATCCAGGAGGAGACGGTTTGCTTAGAAACAGCCAAACCAAAGTCCTGGAAAGAAAACAAACAAAAAGCTGCTCAGACATGCGAATAACTTTAGTTTTATCCAAATAATATCTGAGCAGTCTTTACAAATCCACGGTGTGAAGAACCTTCTTACTGGCAGAATGTGGAGAAGGAAAAAAAGAAACAAAGATGACCAGACTGATTAAGGGACAGTTCACTGACCACCTCGGGCAAGAAAGAAGCATTAGTATGAAGAGACACCCTGTCTCTGTGAAAAACTAAGAAATGAGGAATAGCATGGCACCTAAATTTCAGGCACTCTCTTGGCTGAAGTAAGAGCCAAAAGAACAATCTACCAAGCAAAATGTCACAAGGAAGCTGAAGAAGCAGATCAAAAAGACCCTGGGTGAATTTGTCAAGTACAAAATCAAGGTCCCAGGAAGGTGGAATAGGTTTCCCAAGAGGCCTAATATGAAGGACGCCTTTAAGAAATTGCTTGACCTCAAATCTAGAGGCCAGAGGAGAAGTCAAGGGCAGACAAGCAGAAATTGCTGACAGGTGAGCTTTAACTGAAGAATATGCCAACCCAGCATGGAGCAGATCACACAAATAAAAGAGAACCAGAGGAACCTCCACAGATGGGGATCCAGATGGTGACAGAGGCACCAGACAGAAAATAGTTTCTATTAGGACATATATAATTTCCTGATAGCATTTTTTCTGGCCTCCTGCAGAACCTGAAGCATGTCCTCAGAAAACAAATGCCTGAAAGGGATCAAAACTATCAACTACAGTGGCAGTTGAAGAGTGGACAAGTGAGGATGGATAAGAGATCCCTTGTCTTGTGTGAGAAGATCCACCCAGTGAGGTAACCTTGCTAAGTGAGAAAAAAGAGGGAACTAATACTGTCTAGTATAAAAGGGGGTCACTAGAAATATTTTGGGAAGAGTTCTGTCTGATCTTGTGCAAGACTCTTGGTAACAGAGGAAGGGGAGGGAAGGCATACAGTAACATCCCCTTCCAAGGAAAGGACAGAGCATCCACTTTCCAAGCCAGAGGACTTGGGACTGTGGAACATAATAGTGGAAGTTGTTTGGTTATAGTGGAGGCAAAAAGATCTACTTGAGAAATGCCTCACTGATGGACAATGTCCATGAACACATCTCTATGAAGCATCCACTTGTGAGCTAGTGTGCTGGACCTGCTCAAGGAGTCTTACACTAGACTATGCTCCGAGGGAATGTAAACCACCTGAAGAGCACTTGATACTGGACAACTACATCCCAGACTATAAGAGCTGGTCTGCAAAGAATATAGGATCTTGTGCTCCCTTACTTGTTGACATATCACATCACTATGGTAATATCTGTGAAAACTTTGAGGGGCCTGGGATAAAGCAGGGAATGAAAGGCCTAAAGAGCCAGAAGCAGGCACCTCATCTCCTTTAAACTTGATGTGGTCTGACCTCTGATGAGGAAAGCCAGAGACACTGAACCTTCAGGAGACCACAGGAAGCACCCCATGCCCTGTCTGAGGCATCTTTAAACAGCTACTGGACTGGAATTGGAGTTTGAAAAGGAAGCCCTGAGTTAAGAGACAGAGTTGATGAATCCCTGGCTGAAGCATGATTCTGAGACAGGGAAGGAAAGGTACTGAGAAGTTTAGGGGTGGCAGTGTTGAAGCCACACTGGTTTATATGCAGCCTGGTGAGAGGAAGCATAGGAATGGTAGAAGCTATGAACCCCAGAACCTCAAGAGAAAGACGGGACTGAAAAAAGGCAATGAGAGACAATGACTTGGGAGCAGGCAGAGATGTCAGCATGGGAACTGTCTGAAGTCTGCAGCCAAGGAAAATATGATCCTGGGAAGGAGTCAGACCTGATTTCAGGAAGTTTATGGTGAGCTGTAGACTGTGTAATAGGGAAATAGTAAACATGACAACATGAAGCAGACTGCTGGGGAAGGGGGCTTGAATAAGCAGATCATCTAGATATGGAAAAATCTGAATACTTTGAATCCTGCAAAAAGCAATGACAGGTGCAAGGCATTTAGTGAACTCTATCAGGGCAGTAGAGAGGCCAAAGGGCAAAGCAGAGAACTGAAAATACCAAGAAGAAACAGAGAAACAAAAATTTCCTGAAGAGGATATGGATGGGGATATGAAGGTATGCATTCTTGAGATCCAGAGATGCAAGAAAGGCCTGGAGCAGAAGAAAAGGAAATAATGTCTGCAGAGATAACATCTGAAAGGAAGGAATCTTGAGAAAAAGGTTTAGCAGAGAAAGATCCAAAACTGGTCTCCATGTGCCCTCCTTTTGTGGGACCAAAAACATTCTGGAATAAACACCCTTTCCTACCTGAGTAGGAGGCAAGGCCTGAATGGTGCCGTGAGCCAAAAAGAGACTGAAGAACCTCTGGGAAATGAGACAGCTATTCCCTAGGAGGTTAGGGCATTCCTAATAAAGGGAGGAAAGGACTTCCAAACCATGATATATCCCTGACAGATAATAGCGGAACCCAAAAGTATGAAGTGATGTGAAGTCAATTTGGGAGAGACAGGCAAAGCTGGAGAGGGATAAGGTAACCTGGCTGTGAGGAAAAAGGAAGCAAACTGTCAAATAGAACCAAGCTTGTACTGGAAAGCAGGTCTCTGAGTGTCAGGAGTCTGAGTAGACTTGGCAGGAGGTACAAACGTAGAACTCTTCCTGTCCTTAGGAGGAGGTGAGATTGCCTATGAACAATGGCTGATATGGAGGGATAATTCCTCTGAAATGAAAATATGTTTCATCTCCAGCAAGGCTTTACCCTTGTCCTGTAGAGACTTGAAAAGCTCAGCAGCAGAAGAACCAAAAACATTTTTATTATCCAAAGGAGCATCCAAAAGTTTAGCATTAATCCATCCACCCACAACCCCTTTTCCCCCATTTTGCACATTTATTTATTTATTTTATTTTATTTTACATTTGTTAACTAGGGGTGTCTGACTGAGCCAAAAAAGGCCTCTTTTCAGCAGAGGCCCGGGGAGAAAAGCTCCACATAGAAAAATTACAGATACATTTAGATATTTAGACATGATCAGTATACAAACAAATTACAATAGACATGTTTTTACAGTGGTATGCAGCACATTAACAGTTACAGTGGAGAGAACAAACAAGAAAATATTAATTTAAAAATAAAGGTAATTAATAGATTTGTGGTGAACAGCTGAAATTTGGAACATAGGTTCATAGGTAGGTACTAGGCTATCGGCCCAAGGGCCTACATAAGCCTAGCCAACAAGTTTCCCTAGCTTACACCACCCAAGAAAGTTATTTTCCTGTGCCACTGTCAAGCAGAGACACAGAAGTGATCCCGGGGTGTATTTCCTATTTCCCATCCACTCCTCAAGATTTTTCTTGAAGAGTGCTAATGAAGAACTTTGCTTGACATAGATGGGTTCCAGAGTATGGGTAGTCTCTGGGACAGGAATCTATCCCTCCAGCATGTCCTGTTTATTGCGGTGACGAGGTTTAGGTCCCTATAGCATGTAGCTCGGAGGGATTGGGATTTCTTTAGGTGTAGCATGTCCAACAGCTCTGGGTTTGACATAGCTTTATATGTTAGGCAGAAATCACCTCGGAATAGGTGATATGCTAAGGAGTAAAGCTGGAGTTTTTTGAGGCGGTCAGTGTAGGGCATTTGTTTGAGGCCAGTAATTCTCTTTATGAGGTACTTCTGTGGCCATTCCAGCTGCTGCAGATGTCTTGTGAGGTACATTCCAAAAGGGGCATTGTACTCTATAATGGGTCTAATGAGTGTCGAGTAGAGGGGAACAATGACCTCTTTTTTCCTGGATGAGAACCCTTTTATGGTGAGGTGTGCCACATAGAAGGACTTCCTGACTACTGTGGCGATGTGACTATCAAAGCAGAGACTACTGTCCACCTGGGTCCCAAGGTCTCTTATCACACATTCGATGTTAAGTAGATTTCTGCCTATGTGGTAGTTCATGGGTACAGAGTTTTTACAAAAGGGGATGACACTGCACTTTTTGGCATTGACCTTGAGGCCATGGCTCTGACACCAGGTATCTGTCTCAGCGAGGCCCTTCTGTAGGATGTCCACATCATTTGGGGACTTGACTATGGCTCCTAGTTTGCAGTCATCTGAGAACTTCGTTAACCAGAGGCCTTGTGTTAGCCTGTACTTCAGAGAAGTAGATACCAAACAGGAGAGGTCCCAGGACAGAACCCTGTGGTACTCCACTTGTCACTGCTTTGAGGTCAGATTTGGAGTTTGCATCTTTTACAGTGTGGGTTCTGTCAGTGAGCCACTTGGCAACCCATCTTGTGACGTAGGGATTTATACCTAGCTTAGTGAGTTTAGCTATAATTCCAGGATAGGGGATGGTGTTGAAAGCCTTGGCGAGGTCAAGATAGGCTGTGTGAACCACCTTACCCTCATCTACGGCTTTGGTGACTGCCTCAAAGAAGTTGATCAGGTTCAGGAGGCATGATCTGCCTTTCACAAACCTGAACTGGGTGGGATCCAGAGTTTGGAGGTTACCAATGACTTTGTTTATGAGTTCCATGATGATACGTTCCATGGCCTTGCAGACCAGGCTCGTCAGGCTAATAGGTCGATAGTTCCCAGGATCAGTGGTGGCTTCCCCATTGTGCAGTGGGATAACTGTTGCTGTGCACCATTCAGTGGGCACAAAGCCTGATGCGATGCTATTACTGAACATGGTGCTTAAGTGGGGAGCCAGTTCGTTCTGAAGTTCATGTAAAATGCAGCCAGGGATGTTGTCCGGTCCCATGGATGCTGTGTTTTTGGCTTTAGAGAGTGCAGCTTTTACCTGCGTAGTTGTGATTACAGGGACTCTGCATTCTTCCTGTATAGATATGGGCCCTTTAGGGGGTGGGGGTGGGGGTGGGGGTGGGGTAAAGTTAACACTGAACCTGTCTGCCAGGATGTTGGCAATATCAGTTGGTTCTGTAATTTTCGTGCCTTTGTGCTGTAACTCAGAGCAGATCTGGGTGTTGCCATCGAGATTCTTGACATAGCTATAGAATGCTTTGTGGTTGTCCTTAGAATTAGTGGCAATTTTGTTTTTGTAGCTAGCTTTGGAGGATCTTATAATGGATCTCAGCTTCTTACTGAGGCTGACCAGAGAGCTCCTCCACTCATGGGATTTTACTCTCTTTTGCAACAGTTTCTTCCTTCTGTTGTACAGTTTGTTTATGGCAGGGGACCACCAGATTGGCTTCCTTTTTATGGAGGATAGCACGATCCATGCACTCGTGTAAGTGCTTATAGAGTGCATTTGTGTAGGATTCAGCACTTGTAACTGCATTGTCCATCTGCATGGGTGTCATGAAGTTCACCACTTCTGTCTTAAGAAGCATGAAGTTGGCTTTGGAGAAATTTTTTACTGTGGTTTCCTTAATGGGGGTGGGGGCGGGATGTGGATATCAAGGGTGATTTGTTTATGGTTGGATCGGACCAATGAGGAGTTGACTTCAGGTGTGGAACACCGGTCACTCATGTTGGTAATGACTAGGTCTAGGATATTGTTGCCCCTGGTGGGGGTGTGGATAAGTTGATCCAGGGCAATGGAGTTTATGAATTCCAGAAAGCGCTGAGCTAAGGAGTTGGTACACAAGTAGTTTTCACAGTTAATGGTGGGGTAGTTGAAGTCGCCCATTATTAGGGTGGTTGGTTGAACCCTAATCCAGTACATCAAGAAAAGAGGAGTAGGAATCCTGGGGCATGGTGGGGGATCTGTAGCAAGCTACAATTTGGATTGCAGTTTTGCCCAGAGTTAGTTGCACTTGGATAACCTCGGATGCATTATGCTGAGCAACTAGCCTGGAGGTGTGGATATCCTTAATGAATATGGACACACCTCCGCCTTTGGTGTTTTGGTCCAGGTTACAAGGCCAAAAAGTGTGGTATGAGTTATAGCCTGGCAGTGCAGGGGTTCTCTCTGGAGCCTTGAACCAGGTCTCAGTCACTGCACAGATATCGATGTTCTCCATTTTAAGGAGTGCCTCGAGTGAGTGCATTTTGAGATTTAGACTTCTAGCATTGAGTAGCATTACCCTCAGTTTTTGCTTGCCTGTTCCTGTTACAGTGGTGAATTTGTTATTTGAACCTTGCCTAAAAAAGGCACTATAGGGGCAGCAAGAGCCTTAGCCAGTATCTGGAATCCCAGGGAGGACAGGTGCAGGCCATCTGTGGCAAAGCATCGTGGTCTGTCAACCATGTCATCCCAAGCAGATAGATACTGGATCCCCTTAGAATGACACCAGAAGCTTAGCCAATTGTTGAAGTCAATCATTTTGTCCTTGTACTGCAGTATTATTCGGGGAAATGGCAGAATGCTACTCAGGGCTAGGTCATACCTGCCTGGGCTTTAAGATCGGAGAGCTCTTCCATGTCTCTTTTCATGTAGTCCAGGGAGGTACGTCTCAGGTCATTCACACCAACATGGACAATGACAGAGTCATATTTGTACTTGTTGTGGAGTGACTTGAGTGCATGGGTTATGTGGCGGATCCTGGCAGCTGACAGTAACCTTCTCCTTGTTTAGCCTGGTGAGTGGGACATCAGTGTGCCTGACTATAGAGTCACCTATGACTAGTGTGTTGGGTACGTTGCTTTGCCTTATTGGCTGTGGTCGAGTGGCACATTGAGTCTGTGGGGTATGTGTCATTTGGGTTGTGTTGGCGGATGGAGGTTGCTTGCGTTTCTGCTTTGGAGGTCTCTGTTGCTTAGACAGATTATTATTGAGAGCCTCCACAAATGTTTTTTTGTTACTATGTGTGGATTTTGGTGGTGTAGATTTAGTGAGACTATGTGATAAGTGTGGTGTGGTGCAAATGTTTACCTTCTCCTCATGACTGTCAAGTTCAGTCTTAGTTGGAGAGAGCTTTACCTCCAGTTTGGCTAGATAAGTGCATCTCTCACAGGTTGTAGTGTGTGGTAGGAGTAGAGGGCTGTCTGTGTACATGAGGCAATTTCTACATTGCCTCAAGATGCCCAGATTCATCAGATAGACAGGAGAGAACACCAGTAGCTGACCCTTGGACATGCCTGAATAAAAACTATTTTCCTCTAGATAAGTGAGGAAAGTGAGTACAAGAGCTGTTTTTCTCTAAGCAAGTGAGAAAAGTAAGTACAAAAACTGTTTTCCTCTAGGTAATGAGGAAGACTGAGTGCTATAGTAATTAGTAGCTTATTTAGTGCTTACAAGTTCTGAACAAGTGCTGAGCATGAATAAGCAATTTAAGTGCTAAAACTAAGAATCTGTATCTGCACTAGATGAGTTACAGGACAGAAACAAGTGCAAATGCAGGCTTTCAAATCAGAAAGTTGAGAGAGATGGAAGAGATTGCCCAAATGGCCAATAACTACACTTTCTGGGCCAGAACCACTCCTTATGTGGTAGACAGGTTAACTAGTGCTTACCACTCCCACTGATAAGCTAGAAGGCTTCCCTCCAATACAGAAAGGCTTTGGGGGGGGGGGGCACTCAGAAACTTACATACAGTCCTGGATACAGCAAATGTGTATCTGGAACAATAGTTACAGAAAAGGTAGGAAACAGGCTTACAGTTTTTTTTTTTGTTTTTTTTTTTACAGAAAAGTAGCAAAAACAGTAGTAAAAACAATTCATATGTAGTGCAAGCTAGCACACTTGAGCAATATTAGACCAAACACAGTTTAAAGAATGCAATTAAATTAAAAAGGACTAAAAGCAAGTGCAGAAAGAGTTTATTAGGTAGAATGTGGTAAAGAGATGGGACTGGGGGAGTGTCCCAGATCAAATCTACAGTGGGGCGGGTAACTGCAAAAGCCACCAAATTTAAACTACAAACCAAAAATAGGGAGGGTGGCTTGGACAAAACAGTTTCAACCGACATCTAAGCAGCAACAACTAACAGTACAAACTCTAAAACCAGAAAAATATACTCAGTTGTGTATATTTGCAGATCAGTCTTTCAGAACAGGGCGACAACAGTTTCAACAGAGATCTAAGCAACAATTAACAAACTCTATAACCAAATAAATATATATTATATTATATATATTATATATTATTATATTATATATCATATAATATTATTATATTATATATCAGCTCTGTATATTTGCAGATAGTCTGGAAGGCAGTCTCTCAGAACACAGGTTCCAACAATTAAATGCATAGGTAGAATACATACATAGTACACAGGTACAGTACATACATTGTACATTAGCCAGTGTTGTGAGCAAGAGTGAAAACTATTATCAAGTACTCTAGGATTAGTATGTGTACCTTATCCGCTTTCACTAGCCTGGGGAGCAGTCACATGGGGTTGGGGTGTCACTTCAACAGTAACATGCATCTACAGCCAAAGTTTATAGTGCTGGGTGGCTAGCCCTGCCACATTAGTTCTTCCACGCCACATTCACACTTATGGCAAAGATGTTCCCTGGTTCGATTCTCAGCTGGGGTGGCTTTTGTTTGGAGTCCACATGTCCTCCCTGAGTTTGCATGGATTTCCTCCGGGTGCTCCAGTTTCCTCCTACATTCCAAAGACATGTAATAGGTGTATTTGGCATTGATGTCATAAGGAAAAGTCTGAAGATAAAGCCAAGATTAATGCCTCATAACTGAACCAAACCAAAAGCCCTAGAAGAGGCATCTGCTACATCATAGCTGCATTTGATTGAATGGCGGGAAACCTGAGAAGTACAGCCCAGCAGGGAAAGGGCTGAAGCCTTCCATTCAGAGTCAGGAAGGTCAAAAACCTGAGAAAGGATAGCCAAAACATACCTGGTCATATGAGTTTGGTAGTTGATGGCTCTAAAGGATAAAGTGGCTGCGGTGTAAACTTTCTTGCCCAGCCTTCCCATAGCCCTACTATCCTTATTAGAAGGCAGCAGCTTGTAGGAGGGCAACAACTTGGATGTCCTGTCAAAGGAGACTGACACTACAGAAAGGTCAGCAGAAGGGTATTTATAAAGACATTTGCACCCCTCAGGCAATTTATAGACTCTATCTGGCTTCTTAGGTGCAGGAGGCTGAGCATTAGGCAATACAGATGCTGCTGAGATGGTATCCAAAAGGTCAGCTAGAAAAGGAGAAACAGCAGAAGATATAGGAGACTCCATCTCCAGAAGCTCGTACTACCTTTTCTGAATTTCAGAGATTTGAGAACAATCTCACATAAAGTCCATCATGCAGGCAATAGTATCCCCAAAGAAGAGCTCTTCCAAACAGGAATCTGGACTTATGGAGACTTTTTCCTCCAAATCACAGTCCAAGGAGGAAGAGACTTAGGAAGAGTAAGCCAGGGATTCTTCCCTCATGTCCAGATCCTCATCTGAGGAAATCAATTCACTAGGCCTCTTGAGTGGAAAGGAAGATCAGGGAGGAGCAGGAAAAGACACCCCTTGAGAAGGTTGCAAGGCCATAAAAGCAATAATTAAACCCTGAGTGAAATCCTGCCACTCACCTTAGGGATTCTTAACAATAGGGGAAATATGCTTTGCTTTTTGTTTTCCTGGGGGGGGACATCCTCTTGAAACACCCTTAGAGGGTCACACCTCTGGCACAACTCTACAATGGCTGCAGGAATCTCCTCCCTTAATAGATCTGAGGAACCCCCCTCAGTTTTTCAGATATAATCAGCCAACATACCTCCTCAGTGTCAGGTATAGACTTTGAAATGCCACTGAGGGTGTGCAAGAAGCCAAATTCATGATGGCTTCTGATGAAATTGTGGCAGAGGAATCGGAATCAACCACTGGATGGTTCTCTGGACTTTCACCAGCCTCGACAGAGGTGTCCAGGGGAGGCAGGAGAGCAGCCAGATCAGCACGTGTTTGAGCTTGTTTTAGATCAGCAGATCCTGTTTGGGCATCCTGCAGACTACTACAGCACCAGAAACGAGAAAGAGAGAGAGACATTTTGTGCTAATTGCAAGTACTTTTTGTTGAATTTTCTAATTTTTGCTGATTTTGGTCATTTTTATTACCTGCACTTCTCAGAAAGCTTAAAAAATAGACTAGCTATTTATTTCACTGTATTTCTGCCTGTAAGTCATTTTCCAGTTGTGCACTTTTATTTAAAAAGTTAAAATTTTCAAATTTCTAATTTTGCAAAGTTTTAATTGAGTTTACTGTTCTGGGCTATACACTCAAGTGCATTAGGCTTTCTGTGCTTATTTACTGTATAACTGCATTGTTTAGCCTGAGTTTAACCCCCCCCCCCCCCAAAAAAAAAAAAAAAACAATTCTATCTTGTTTGCTAATTTCCCACCTTTTCTAACTAGAATAGTCCTGTTTCCAGGCTTTGCTGTTTCAGGACTTTAGTTTCAGTGTTCAGAGTTATCCAGACCTTGCTGTGGTAGAGGGAGGTCCTACTGCTTAACAGTGAGAGTGGGAGGACTGCACTGCCTATCTAACACAAGAGGAGTGGTTTCCAGCTCTGAAATTGCAATTTTTATTGGCCATTTTGGGCTGATTTCTATCCCTTTCAACTTTCTGGCATAAATACATGTGTTTGCACATTGTAGGGCTAAGGTTAAACTATTCCCAGTGCCAGAAAGTCTGCTCTTCGAATTTTCCCTTAGAATTAGCTAGTTTATCAGCAGTAGCAGTACAATCTGTATACCTGTGACTACCACTTGCTCTAAAACTTGCTAAAAAGCACTAGGAAGCCTTAATTTGTTACAAGCACTACAGTTCTTGTACTACACTAAGAAAGCACCTAACCAGGCATGTCCAAGGGTCAGCTTCCGGTGATTTCTCCTGTCCACCTGGTGAATCTGGGCATACTGGGACAATGCAGCAACTGTCTCATGTACACAGACAACCCTCTTCTCCTACCACCAAACACTACAACCTGCAAGAGATGCACTTACATAGCCAAACTGGAAGCAAAGCTCTCTCCAGCCAAGATTGTGCTAGATAGTCAACAGAAGGTTAACACCCACACAACACCTCAAACAACACATAGTCCTTCAAAACCCATACCACCAAAACCCACACATGGCAACACAAAACCCACATATGCCGAGGCTCTTAACATTAACCTGCTCAAGCAACAAGGACCTCCGAAGCTGAAACGCAAACAAACACAACCAAAGCATCACACAGCTCACAACACCAGTGTGCCACCCAACAGCAGCCCCTAAGGCAAGACAATGTACCCAACACTTTAGTCATAGGTAACTCTATAGTCAGGCACACTGATGTCCCACTCACCAGGCTGAACAAGAATAAAATTACAGTTAGTTGCCTCTCGGGTGCCAGGATTCACCGCATAACGAATGCACTCAAGTCACTTCACAACAGGTACAAATATGACTCTGTCATTGTCCATGTCGGAGTAAATGACTTGAGACATACCTCCCTGGACTACATGAAAAGAGACATGGAAGAGCTCTTCGATCATGTAGCCCAGGCAGGTATGACCCTAGCCCTGAGTAGCATCCTGCCATTGCCCAGAGTGATACCACAGTATAAGGACAAAATAATTGACTTCAATAATTAGCTAAGCTTCTGGTGTCATTCAAAAGGGATCCAGTATCTGTCTGCCTGGGACGACATGATCGACAAACTATGATGCTTTGCAAGAGATAGCTTGCACCTGTCGCCCCTGGGATTCAGGTTACTGGCTAAGGCTCTTGCGACCCCTATAGTGCCTTTTTTAGGCAAGGTTCAAAGGACAAAACTACCACCGTAACGGGTACAAGCAAGCAAACTCTGAAGGTAATGCTACTCAATGCTAGGAGTCTAAACCTCAAGATGCATGCTCTCGAGGCTCTCCTAAAAAATAGAGAACATCAATATCTGTGCAGTAACTGAGACCTGGTTCAAAGTTCCAGGGAGCACCCCTGCAATACCAGGCTACAACTCATACCACACTTTTCAGCCACCAAACCAGGACCAAAACACTAAAGGTGGAGGAGTGTCCATATTCACCAAGGATATTCACACCTCCAGGCTGGTTGCCCAACACAATGCATCTGAAATTCTCCAGGTGCAACTAACACTAGGTAAGACTGCAATACAAATTGTAGCTTGCTACAGATCCCTCACCATGCCCCAAGATTCTCACTACATCTTTCTAAACATACTGGAAAATATTAAGATACAACCAAACACCGTAATACTGGGTGATTTCAACTACCCTGCCATTAACTGGGAAAACTACTCCTGTACCAACAACTTTGCTCAAAGGTTCTTGGAATTCATAAATTCCAACACCCTAGAGCAACTAATTCACAATCCCACCAGGGGTACCAATATTCTAGACCTGGTCATTACCAACATGGGAAACTGACAGTCCACACCAGTGGTCACCCCCTCGTTGGTCAGATCAGACCATAAGCTAATCACCCTTGACATCCACATCCCACCCCTATCCTCCTTTAGGGAAAGCTCCATAAAAAACTTCTCCAAAGCCAACTTCATGCATCTCAAGTCAGAAGTAACAAACTTCATGACACCCATGCAGATGGGAACTGGAAGTTCAACTGCTGAATCCTACACTAAGGTGTTGTATGAGCACATTCACTCATGCATGGACCGAGCCATCCCAAATAGAACTAAGATGCTGTCCTCTAAAAAAAGGAAGCCAATCTGGTGGTCCCCTGCCATAAACAAGCTGTACAACAGAAGGAAGAAACTGTTGCAGAAAAGAGGAAGAACCCAGGATTCAAAAAACTCCCTCACCAGCCTCAGTAGAAAGCTGAGAACCCTCATAAAATCTTCCAAAACTTGTTATGAAAACAGAATTGCCAAAGATTCCAAAGACAACCACAAGGCATTCTATAGCTATGTCAAGAATCTAAATGGCAATACCCAGATCTGCTCTGAGCTTCAGCAGAATGGCACTAGATATACTGATCCCAAGGATATTGTCAATGTCCTGGCAGATAGATTCAGTGCCAACTTCACCCACTCTCACCCCCTTAAGGGCCCATCTCAATACCAAAAGAATGCCAAATTCTAGTAATCATGGCCTCTCAGGTAAAAAAACAGACTCTCTAAAGCCAATACAGTATCCATGGGACCAGATGACATCCCGGGCTGTGTACTGCATGAACTGCAAAATGAACTGGCACCTCACCTATGTGTCATGTTTAATCATAGCCTCACCTCAGGCTTTGTGCCCACAGAGTGGTACACACCTACAGTCATCCCACTCCACAAGGGGGATCCACTTTGGATCCCGGGAACTACTGTCCCATCAGTCTGACGAGCCTGAACTGCAAGGCCATGGAACGTATTATCGTGGAACTTATAAACAAAGACTTTGGCAACCTTCAAACACTGGTCCCCACCCAGTTTGGGTTCGTGAAGGGCCGATCTTGCCTCCTGAACTTGATTAACTTCTTCAAATCAGTCTCCAGAGCCATGGACGAGGGTAAGGTGGTTCACACAGCCTACATGGACCTCGCCAAGGCTTTCGACACTATCTCCCACTCTGGAATCATAGATAAACTTACTAATCTGGACATTAACCCCTATGTCACTCGATGGGTTGTAAACTGGCTTACTGACAGAACACACACTGTAAAAGTAGACGACTCCAAATCCAGCTCCAGACAAGTGACAAGTGGTGTACTGCAGGGCTCTGTCCTGGGACCACTCTTGTTTGGCATCTAGTTCTCGGAAGTACAGGCCAACACTAAGGGACTCTGGCTTACAAAGTTCACAGATGACTGCAAGCTGGGACCCATTATTGAATCCCCAAATGATGTGGCTATACTACAAAAGGGCCTTACTGAAACAGATGCCTGGTGCCAGAGCCATGGGCTCAAGCTAAATGCCAAAAAACGCATAGTTGTCCCCTGTGGGAAAAACTACGTACCTGTGAACTACCACATAGGTGGCAGTACACTAAACACCAAAAGTGTGATGAGACCTAGGGACACAGGTGGACAGTGGTCTCACCTTTGATAAACACATAGCCACAAGAGTTAGAAAATCCTTCTACGTGGCACACTTCATCACTAAGGGCTTTTCATCCAGAAAAAAGGAGGTTATTGTCCCTCTGTACTCATCCCTCATTATAACCATTATAGAATACAATGCCCCGTTTGTTATGTACCTCACAAGGCATCTGCAACAACTAGAAAGGCCACATAAATGCCTCACAAAAAGAATCACAGGCCTAAAGCAGATGCCTTATGCTGACCGCCTAAAGAAACTCCAGCTATACTCTGTTGCATATTGCCTACTCAGAGGCAGTCTCTGCCTAACATACAAGGCCATGTCAAACCCAGAGTTGTTGGATATGCTACACACAAAGAAATCCCAATCCCTCCCAGCCACATGCTCCAGGGATCTTAACCTTGTCATCACGATGAATAGAACATGCTGGAGGGATAGGTTCCTGACCCAGAGACTCCCCATACTCTGGAATAGGCTGCCCATACATGTCAGGCAGAGCACTTCAATGGCCCTCTTCAAGAGGAACCTTGACGATTGGATGGGAGATAGGAAATTCACCCTGGGGATCACATCAGTAGCCCTGCTAGACAGGGGTCCAGGAAAGTAAATATCTGTGGGAAGCAATAGCCAGGGAATCATTGTGGCTAGGCTTGTATAGGCCCTAGGGCCAATAGCCTAGTACCTACCTATGAACCTAACTTTTTGGCCTTCTTCTTGGCAGATGGCTGGCCCTTGGGATGGGAGGGTTCCACCATAGCACCTTGAGCCAACAACTTAAGATGCTGGTTCTCCAGGTATATGGACAAGGAGGAGAGATGACTATATAAGATCTTAGGTACAAACTAGTGGCAGATGGAACACTGCATATGATCTTGTTATCTGAAAACATGGCTTGGTACCCAGCAGAGCAGAGGGGTGTTCAGACTGACATGCAACAATGGTGTCACGAATGGCAACAAAGAATATGTAAGTGTGTTTGTGCCCATACATCACCTTTATGCCCTAAGCCTTGTGTGGGGAGTATACGTGTGATGTACAATGCCTATAAGAACTAAAGGATATGTTATACTGTTCGGAAGATTGTCTATCCTTGGCAGCAGATCCCCTAAGTAAGGAATACTGCAATCGTGATATAGAAGGACATAACTATTTTCTCCATGCGTAGTATAGCCAGGGGATGCAGGAGAATCATTGATGCTATGTGTCCTCCACAATCTTGAGAAACTTCCTTGCAGATACATTGTTCTGACTGGAGAAAATTGGGAATAATTGTTGAAACAAGTCTACACTGACTGGAGAAACTAAAGGCTCTTCTGAAAGAAGAGTCCAGCAAACATCCCAAGAAACTCATTCTGCCAGAAGGGATGACAGAAGACCTGAAAGTTCGACAACCATATTGAGCAGAGGTTTATTAACAGCTGCTAGATACTCTTGACAACTTAGAGAGTCTGCAATTATAAAATCATGCAAAGAAGAAGAAATGTGAATAACCTGAATTCCGCAGTAATCGATGACTGGAATTATGCATTTTGTTAATTCCCTTGGGGCTGAGAGTAGTCCAAACGGTAAAAGAGAGAAATGATAATGTAAGCCAGATACAGTGAATCTTAACACACACACACCTGAAATGCTCTGCACTGGGGATGTGATGATAAGCGAAGATCCAGCTTTACCATGAAATACAGAGAGATGATCTTGGGTACAAGCAACTGAAAGGATAACATCTCAAACTTTGGAACCTTGTCAAAACCATTTAGAAAAGAAAGATCCAGTACATGCATCTAAGATCCTTTTGTATTGGGAACTAGAAAACATTTTGAATAAAACCTTTGCTAGGAGATTGAGATATATACACAATAATGTTTAGTAATTCTTTTTGAATCAGAAGTACCTTAGGAATCATTGAAAAGTGTGGAAATGCATGCAGGAACATTCCCAACCATAGGAATGACAGACCATCTGTCTTCCAAGCATGGCTGCAAGGATATCTTGAACAGAATTTTTTCAGTTGTCTGTTTTGAAAGGATACCTATCTACTTAAGGTGTTCCCCACATCTGTACCAAGCCCTGGAAGACTTCTATGTTGAGCTTCTACTCATAAGGGTCTGTCCATGATCTGCTTAGTTTGTCTGCTACCGTGTTTTGCAATGACGGAATGTACAAGGCCTGAAAGCACACCATTCTGCCCCAAACACGCAAAAAATTACAATCTTAGTAAAATTTCTGTCAAAAATAAAGTTCCTCACAAACTTCATACAAGCATTTGCATAATAACTGTAGAGACAGCTCCCAGGCCACCAATGCCAACCAGTAAAGAGGCTATGATCTTGTACCCCCTTTCTTGTTCAAGTACTACAACCACATCAAGGTAGTGTTGTCTGTGAGCACCAGAAGAGGACCTGGATTCCATAAGTGGTGAAGACCTTTTATGGCATGAATTACTGCCAACATCTCTTTTACATTTATGTGCTATGGCTTGCCCTGAAGACCTCCCAAGCCTTGCCCTTGAACTCCCATGTGCATTGGTCTTCATGCAAAATATGAAGAGGCCATCTAAACAGACTGGACTGGTGTCCTAAGAGAGAAAAGAAGTCCTGAATTCAGAGACAGGTGATCCGTCCACCACTGCAGTTCCTGTTTCACAAATCCCAGTACTAGTACCATGAAATCCAAAGGATGAAGGTGTTGGGTGCAACAATTCTTCAAATACAATTGAATTTTTCTCATGTATAATCTGGCTAGTGGCAACATGAGGATCATTAATGCCATGAGGCCTAACATTTTGAGGAAATCTCTTGCTGAAGACATATCTGGAAAATAAAATCCAAGTTAGAACTTTATCTTCTGGCAGAAGGGCCATCCTTTTCACTGTGTCTATCCAACACCCTAGGAAAAGTATTTGTTAAGCAGGCGTAAGAAAGGAGTTTTGAAGGTTCAATTTGAAGTCTTGGTTTGGAAAGGAGGTTTGAGATCTTGTCCAAGGAATCCAAACACCTGGATATAGAATCTGCACAAATAAGCAAGTCAAATAAATAAGGAAAAATGCAGATGCCTAGGATTCTGCTATAGGCAACCACGGGGCAGAAACTTTGTAAACACAAAAGGTGCAGCAGATAGTCCAAAGAGTAATGCAGAAAATCTGATAAATCAAGAGAGAGAGAGAGAGACACAGAAAATTGCAAACATTTCCTGGAACTGGGAGCAACAGAATATAAGCCATCCATGAGATTTAGGGTAAACATGAAAAGTGGTCTGGTAGCAGTGCTAAGACCAACTGTAAGGTAACATTTTGAGTTTTGGAACTTTTACAAAGGTGTTTAGAAAGGGCAAATCTAGGATGGGTCTCCAGGTGTGTTCCTTTTTTGGTACAAAAAAGATTCTGGAGACAAATCTTTTTCTTTTAGGTACAGTAGGCATTAGTTCTATGAATCTTACTTTTACCATGTGATAGGGCACTGGAGGAAACAACTCTGGTATTGTAGCTGTGGTGGAATTCTCCTGAAAGGGTGTGGATTTTCTATTCACTGTAAGTGTATCCTTTCCAAATTACTCTCAGAACCCATTTGTCTGAGATTATTTGTGGCCAGGCATCAGGCTTCAGAGAGCTTCTGGGTGAAGGAGAAAGAAAAGGAAGGGTGGGGGTGTAGGGGTGCTATTTGATTTGGCATAGTCATTCCTTTGTATGAGGTTTATCCTTCTTCAGAAAGGAACCCCTCTTACATGGGTATGAACAATTATCCTCCTGCCATTTACTTTTGGGTCCCTGATATTTGTTTGTCTGGGATTTGTGTTTGTTCCGCCCCTTGAAGGAAGATGCCTTTTCTGGGGAGAACTTGGGTACATGAAACAATCTAAACACCCTATGCATTAATTTGCCTCTATCATCCCACTGTTTGAGAATTTGTGTAATAGAGGGCCAAAATACTACTTCAGACCTTAAAGATGCATTGAAGACTTTGGCTTAAATTATCAGAAAAGTTCTGATTACATAAACAAATATACCATCTTAATACAATAGAAGCAGCAGCATGCTGTAAAATAAATTTCCGCATATAAAGTTGATAATTTAATGTTCTGAAGGCCAGATTACTGGGAAGAAACTTCCTTTTTCCATGACAATCTAACCATTTTCCTTTTTTGTCTTGTGGTGGTGGTGGATTAGATGAAGCCAATGAATTTTTATTTGAACAAGCATCTGGGTCAGCAGTCAAATGAGGCCCTTTTTTCTCCGAGCCTTTTTAGGGGCTGCTTAAATAGATACTGGTGTCCTGCAGGCAACTTTATAAACATCCTTCAAGTCTGGTGGTGGTGGGGTAGCCACAGAACTGGGCACCGTGTCCTCTAATAATCATATACCCTGCCCAACTCTTTGGTAATTCCCAACTTCTCTGAAACAAAAACATCATTAAATCTAGCAATCATCTGAGGAAAAGTGAATACTTACTTGGACAAACAAAAAACATCATTAACTTTAGCAATCAACTGAGGAAAAGTGAACACTTATTTGGACTTAAGCTCAAGTTCTCTTCCAGAAGAATCAGTGTGCCAACTAGGAAATCACCATTATCCTCATCAGATTCCACATTATTCTCAGAAACAGCAGAAAGGTCTCTAGCCAAACAAGCACTAGAGCCATGTTTTGGAACATAACCACCAGAATCAGCTGTTTGAAGAACACCCTTAGCCAAGGAAACCAGATCAGCCTTATAAACAGCTATAATCTGATTTATCAGCTGCATGATTAAGCTTTTGTTTCTTTTTCTTGCAAACTTTTCTACAAGATAAATATCTGGGGAGAGAGTATTTAGTCTGGAATGGGTTGTTTTACCTTGGACTACTCATGTACCTAAAGGTCTTGGTTCTCCCATACATGAGCCAAATAATGGAGCAGCCTCAGAGGATGTATCTAATCCCTGTTCCATAGTAGTCAGCAAAGCTATACAGTTAGGAGACAAGGTAAAAGTTAAGTGGTCTGCGGAACAAGCAGGGGCCAGACATAATCACTAATGCTAGCCTGAAGCATATTTTTATTTATTTATTTATTTATTTTTATGCACAACTGGATTTGATGAATAGGAATACTAGAGTTAGGATCCTTCAAGTAAGGGAATAGATCACCAATTAGAACATTAAGCTGACTGGATAATGTATGACAATAAAAAGTATGCCCCCACACAACTAAACACTGCCAAACTGTGCTATTATCCCAAAAAAAGTTTGAAATGTGTTCAGAATTCTTTTACAACTGACAGAAGTTAAAGAATATCCACTGCACTGAGTCCAAACACCAAAACAGCCAATGTGCCAATCCGGTGTTAAAATTTAGCTCCACGCACTTTAACCATATTAAACTACCATAAAATAACATTTCAAAGAAATTTAAACCATATTTTCTTGATAGAAAGAAAAAATATTTACAGTACACAGTAGTAAAATCATTATCATATGTTAAAAACAGACACAGCAGAGTCATACATATAGCGAATAATGTATAAATGCTGAAAAATCCAAGTTCTTCAGAGGAACAACAGTAAAGACAGGCATGATTAAGTTGCGGTTCTGACAGAGTGAGACAGCTCCGAGTATCTAACAGCACACACACACACTGCACTTCTCACAGAAATAATGAAAGTTTCCTCAGGATCAGTAAAAGCAAGCATTTATTAAAGGTAGAAGCCAAACAGAAATTTCCACATCAATTACAGTAAACATCAACAGAAATAAAATATTAAAATAAATATTCCTACTAAAAAATGGGAGGAAATGGGTCCCCAAATAAGGCTTATCTGAGAGGTAAGCTGGGAAAAATCAGCACTGGATCCTGTAAAGAGTCAGAGGACTTCCTTCTTTGGATGGCAGAAAACGACTAAGCATTCACTTCCTGTGACAGTAGAAGGCTTCCCTCTCAGGATATGCTCAGCCAATCATTTGTCACTGGGAGAGAGAGAGAGAGAGAGAGGAGTCTGAGTTATTGAAAGCTAGAAAGCACTGAGTTACCTTGGCAGATAACCAAAATGCCACTGAGGTAATGGGAATAATGAATATCAGGGAATCTCTTAAAAAGGGAAAAGTGATTCCTATTGTCAATTGTACCTCCTCACTGGACTATCTTCAGAACCCAGCTGTCTGAGACAATCTGATGACCCAAGAGGAGGTGAAGTCTCAGAGACATAGAAAGGTTGTCAGGGTGGGAGGGGGAAAGAACCTCAATGGCTCAATAATAATGTTAACTGAGAGGGCTGTCCTTGATTATTAGATGCTTTTCCTTTCTCTTTAGAGCCTCCTTTCCATTGCTTTTTAAAACCTTGTTTGCTGGCTCCTTGCTGATTAAATTGTTTATTGGAGAAGGGAGCCAATGACTATTTGTTCTGAAAAGGAAGGGGTTGAAAAACACTCCTTAAATCCATTTTTCCTTTTCATCATACATTCTAAGCAATGCAGCTGCAGAAAGCCCAGACAGAATCTTGAGGAGAATTTAAAAGCTTAGATTTAACATATCAGAAAGATTTTGAAAACAAAGTCAAACAAGTCTCCTCAAAACCCAACCAAAAGCTGCATCTCTGGGGGAAGAATCAGCAGCAACACTGGTGCACTTTAAAGCACACTTAGTCACATGAGAAACAGCTGAACATATTTTTTTTTACCTCAGAGGAAGGAAGGTTGGTCATAAACTTCTGCATGTCCTCAAAAGATAAGAAAATTATAAAACATGGGTTTGGCAGTTTAAAATTATGAAAAGTAAAGCACTAGGAGAATATATATTTTTTCCCAACATATACATTGTTTTCCTGTCCTTATCAGGTGAAATAAGGTTAACAATAATAACCTGTTTAGCAGGAGCATATTTGGATAAAGAAATAACTGCTGGATATGCTTTAGGATTATAAAACAGGTACTTGTATAACTCACCAGACTTCTTGGGGGCAGGATCCTGACCATCAGGTAATGAAGAAGCAGTGAGAAAAACAACATTTTCTAAGGGAGGCAAGACAGGAGGGATATACATAGCGTTTGGCATCTCTTAACAGTAATAAATAACAATACCTTTTTGTGCCACAGGAACTTTCATTCTTGCCCCAGTAAAAAACTGTTTCATCTTAGACCAAGTGTTAACAAAAAATACATTTCTTTAGGAAGGGCATTAGATGAAATACTTTCCTCAAAATCAGAGAACCCTGACAGAGAAGAATGTCCTAAACCCCCCCCCCCCCAATGTATGCTCTTCTGACTGAAATTGGCCTTGAGTGAAAAAAATTAGAGAGCAAAAAAAAGGTTTTTTTAATATCCTTGGAAAAATCCCATTAAGACTGTCCTGTCCATATTAATAGAAACAAGAGACAAAGTTTTCTCACTAAACACAGATTCCATGATAACAGACTGACTTGTGTTAGGCACACCAGTCTCAGCTTCTAGCTGACTTTCTTGGCCAAGTGAAGACTCTTCACATGTCCCTTCCCATGACACCAACGAAACTCTCCCTCACTCATCAAGAGCATCCCTGTAGTGCCAGAGGATGTGGTTATCTTTTTGGTGGCTAAAAAAGCTAAGCCAACAGGACAGGGGGAAAAAGAAGGGTGGTCTCAGGAACAAAAAATGGCCACAGCATAGTCACCCACCAGCAGCTGAGCCAGAACAAAAAGCCTAATACCTGAACACTCCTTTGAAGCTTTCTTCTTTTTGCACGAAGGGGAAGGTACTACCACAGAGATCAGAAGTTGCTCCAAAGGTCAGCCAAGCAAGAGATGTTGAAAGCAGGGAGTGGCGCCTTAATGAATCAGTAGTTTAAAAAGTACAGAAAAAAAGTTATGTTCTTACCATAACATTCCATGCATGTCTATCTTCATTTCCATTAACCTGTGTATTACGGTTCTGTCCTGATCTTTGGAACTGACCGGGCACTTTCTTTCCAGCTCGAGCTTCCTGGCTTGAGTTCCTCCTTGCTACCCATAATGCCCCACTCCCCCAGAATACCTCAGATTGAATTTGCCAAAAAAAGGCATAACACCTAAAGAATATTATAATACCCTTAAATAACACAAAGATCAAATATGTATTTACATGACTATGAAACATCAGGAGCTCAACCGAAGGAACAGAGATTCCTTTGAAATTCTACCATGCTTTCCAAAGACTTGGATAGGGGGAAGGGGAGCAGGAAGGTTAATGGAAGTGAAGATGGACAACACAGATGGAATGTTATGGTAAGAACATAACTTTTCTGATGTTGTCCACTTCATTTCATTAACCTGTGGGACAGAGTCCCTAGCTACTATAATCCATGGTGGCCATTATGGAAGGATATTCCAGAGTACAGCAGAACCAAAGGCACTTCTACTCCTGGATATGATGTCCAATTTGTAATGTGTAATAAAGTGTGGAGATTTGACCAAGCAGCAGCATCACAAATGTCTTCAATTGAGTCTCTAGACCAAAAAGCCTGAGACGTATCCATAAACCTTATAGAATGGGCCTTTATTCATCCTTGTAAAGGAATATCTTTGAAAGAATAGATGAAGGTAATGCAGTCTTTCAACCATCTCGCTAGCGTAACTTTGGTAACTGCTCTACCTCTCTTTGCATTCGATCTGACTTATGAAAGGTTTGGTTCTATGTACATAAAAACGAAGCTGCCTATGTACATCAAATAAATGCAGAGTGTTTTCCCCTTTAAACTGATAAATCAGGAAAAAAGACTAGAAGATTGATGGATTGATTAATGTTACCCTCCTTAGCTATCTTGGGTAAAAAGGAAGTATTAGTATGCATGGTCAGTCTGTTCTTGTGGAAAATCAAATATGGAAATTTTGCCGAAAGGGCTTGAAGTTCAGATACTCTTCTGGCTGATGTAATCGCTACTAAAAACAGTGTCTTCCAGGAGAGAAATTTCAAATCCACCATAGCTGAAGGTTCAAAGGGGGAGTGGGTGGACCAAATCTTGCAGAATCATAGTCAAATCCCACAGAGTAGTAGGATCTTTCATCAGGAGTTGGCGTAGGAAGGTGGCCCTGAGAAATGCTTTACACAGTTTAGAAGAAGCAACTAATGACTAGTGCCAAAGTCATAATCTCAAGCTAAATGCAAAAAATGTATTATTGTAACATTCAGCAAAAACATGGCCCTTACTGAATACCACATCTATGGCAACTTCCTAAACACACAGCCTGTGGTGAGAGACTTGGGTAATCAGGTTGATAACAGTCTCACATTTGACCATCATGTAGTGGCAGTGGTCAGAAAAGCCTTTTACTTGGTTCATCTTATAAGTAAAGGGATTGCATCCAAAAAAAGGTTATTACCTCTCTATACTCCTCTCTCATTCAACCAATAATTGAGTATAATGCCCAGTTTGGTATGTACCTCTCCAAATATCTGCACCAACTGGAAAGGCCAGAGAAATACCTCACAAAGAGAATCCATTGTCTCCAACACCTGTCCTATGTGGACAGGCTCAAATCACTATCACACTACTCAGTATTGTACAGGTTGCTCAGAGGTGATCTATGTCTCGCGTACAAGGCAATCTCAGACCCTGCCCTACTAGGGATGTTCTATATTCATAAGTCTAACTCCTTGCACATTATCTGCTCAAAAGGCCTGAATCTAATATGTAACAAACAAAACCTGCTGGAGAGACAGGTTTGTCTCACAGAGGCTGCCCTGTCACTGGAAGAGATTTTCCATAAACATCAGAGTACCTCACTGACCCTCTTCAAGCGCAACTTTGATGAGTGGATGGGAAACCACAAATTTGTCCCAGGGGTTCTACCTGTTTTCCCTCATTGACAAGGGTGACAGGTGATGACTGAGGTTTCTTTTTGGGGATAAACTCTTGGCTAGGCTTGCAAGGGCCCCAGGGCCATTAGTCTAGTAACCTCCTATGATCCTAAGAGATAAGGAATCAAAACCCATGTGAAAACTGGATATAGCAGCCGGCTGAACTTTGACAGTACATTAACTAGCACCATCCTTGAAAAGGGAAGCCAAAAAATCTAGCATGACTGCCACTGGGGGTGTAAAGGGATCTATCTGTTTCTGCTCAACCCAAAGGAAAATCACTTCCATTTGCCCTTGTAAATTTTGCACATGGAAGACCTATGAGAGGAAATCAAAATGTCTTGAACTGGGGAAGACAGCCTGGGAAATCTTGCTATCATTGGAAGTGGAGAAACCATGGGGTTAATTTCAGGGCCTTAATGTCTGATGTGGATCCCGCAAAAGATGAGAAAGCAGATCTGGACTCGGATCCAATATCATCAGGGGCAAACCATGTGAGACCAAAGGAAGGTGAATCAGGTTTGTTGACTCCAAAAAGGGGCAATGAGGATTACTTTGCTTTGCCACCTGAGAGCTTTTTGTAGGAACTTAGGAATTAGCGGTAGAGGAGGAAAGGCATAGAGAAGATCAGAGGGCCAAACATGGACAACAGCTTCCCTGGGGGACTGTCCTTGAGGAGGAATCAAGGCCAAATACCTGCTGCATTTGTTGTTGAAAGGGGACACAAAGAAATTACAGCAAGGATGACCCCATTTCTGGAAAATCATGTCTGCCACTGATTGATTCAGTGACTACTTTTGAGGCATCAGTAGCTGTCAGCTAATATGTTGGACACCCCCGGAATGTACATTTCTACCAGAAAGCGACTGGTAGAAATCTCCCAATGCCACACACTCATTGCTTCCTGACATAGGGGGTAAGACCTCGTCCTTTCCTGTTTGTTGATGTACCAGAATACTGACATATTGTCCATTTGGATCACAATAGTCCCCAGAGGTAGAAAGCTGTTGAGTTCCTGCAATGCTAGAAGAACCGCTGTCATCTCCAGTACAATGATATGCAACTTGGTCTCCTGGGGCGTCCACATGCCTTGGACTGTCTGGCACAGACAATGCCCGCCCCAAACTGGGAGGCGTTCATGGTCAACATGGCATTTGGGGAAGGAAGAATGGATGGGCATCCTTGAGTAACTTGTGTGGAGTGAAGCCACCAAAGCAGTGATTCCTTGAACACACGAGACAGACTGATGGGAAAATTCAAAGGATTTCTGAGAAGTGACCACTGAACTGCTAAGATCCATTGTAATATCCGCATGTGAAAATGTACTATGGGGAGAAGGGTTATAGTGTTTCTGAGAACTAGAAAGGCCAGGGGTTTTGGAATGGTCAAAATCTGGCTGATGTGAAAATTCAAGTTTGCTACCCTGTCTGTCGTGAGGTAAGAATATGATGTTGTTGTGTCCAGGTGGGCCCCGATGAAGTCTATGGCTTGTACCGATTTCTACTGGGACTTCTGTATGTTGATGGCTATCCCCAGGGTTGGGGCCACCTTCAGAAAATAATTCATGGCCTGAAGGAGTAGATGCCTGGTTGGAGCGGTCAGAAGCCTGTTGTCCAGATAAAGAAATATCTGATAACCTTTCAGTTGGAAATGAGCTGCAACTACTGCTAGACATTTGGTGAACACTCCGGGGGCTATGGTGAGACCAAAAAGAAGCACCCTGAACTGGTACTGACTGGCTCCCAGCCTAAAATGCAGAAAACTAGAGTGTCTGTCCTTTTTGATATGGTAGTATGCATCCTTGAAGTCTACAGAGCACATCCAATCACCCATCTTCAGAAGAGGTAAGATGGATTGAATTATGACCATTCTGAACTTTGGGCGTTTCACCAACTTGTTAGATGTCAGATCCAGGATAGGTCTCAAGTCCCTTGTTTTCTTTGGATACTAAAAAGAATCTGTAGTAAATTCCTGATCCAATTTGATCGGGGGGGCAACTTCTTGGATGACTCTTTTTTTGCATCAACTTTTTTACTTCCTGGGCCATGTCCTCCCTCTGACTTGGTGGAACATCAGGGAGGAGAAGTTTTCATTTGGGAGTTTCAGTAAAAGGAATGAAATATCAATCTGGATACGATCCTTAGCATCCATTTGTCATTTGTGATGGCTTCCCAGGCTTCAAGGTGTAAGGAGAAACATCCCAAACTACTTCCAGAAAAGAGCAGTTGGGCAACAGTTCAGGATCGCTGGAATGGCTTGTCCTGGAAAGTTTCCCATGGCCTCTGATTTTGCGGACCCCTTGGCCACATGGGCGGCGGCCCGTTCTGACTATATCCCCCTCTGCCCTGGGTGGAAAAGTCTCCTTGTGTATTCTGGAAAGGGCCCTGCGACTTCCAAAACCAAGTCTTCATACTTCCATGCTGGTTCCTGGAAAAGGACTGCTGTGGAATATAAAAATGGATTCTGATGGCAGACAGTGTCTTACCCTCCCTCTCAATCTGGGATAAAGTATCATGTACCGTGGGCCCAGACAAGGTGGAGCCATCAAAGCGGGCATTAAAAAAGGACTGTTTGAAAGGCTCCACAAAATCGCAGAACCTCATTCAGGCATGGCACTGTATGGCAATGCCGGAATTGGCTGCCCCTGAGGTACCCTCCGCAGTGTGAGAGATTAGCCTCATGTATGTACTGGCTAACGAATGTAGGGTGGCCAGCCTGGAGAAAAAGGACTCCTGTTCCTCGGTAGACATGGATCCTGGGACCGAGCTAAAAAGTTCCTTGACTAAGTCCCTTTGTAGCTTGGTAAAATGTGAAAAATAATTCAATGCCCCGAGTGCAAAGGTAGATGAGGTGTAGACTTTTTTGCCAAGCCTGTCCAACGCCTGGGATTCTCTATTTGGAGGGTGGACAGAGGAGCTTTCCTGAACCAATGTCTTCTTGGCAGCTGCTGCCACAACCATGGCATAGACAGGGAATCCCTTGATCCAGAAAGATTTATCAACAGGAACACTAAAAATCTTGTCTGCATGTTTGGGGATACCTTCCACTGTATCTGGTTCCTTCCAAGCCCTCGACAACACCAGCTGGATAAGTGGGTCAGCCGGGGGGACACCCAGGTAGTAGATGGGCCAGACCTGAATGTCTCCCACAGTACCAGTTCCTCTGGGGAACGGTTTTGGGCAGACCAGTCACCCCTCTGGCAAAGGATTTCAAGAATGTCTCTGAAAGAGACCTTGTCAGGTGGTGATTTGGGAGACCCTTGACCTTCCTGGAAATCAGTATCTGTAGTGAGTAATTCTGTAGGGGAATCAATGTGCCTCCTTTTGCACACTCTCTTCTGAAGGACCTCCTCGGGGTAGGGGGGGGGCACTCAGGGACAGTATTGGAAGAAGCCCGAGGATCCACCAAGGGAAGGGTGTGGAGGCTTTCTGGGACGCAGCAACTCAGAGACCTCAGACACAAGTCCAGTAAGAAGAGTGGAAGGTTCCATAGTGGTAAGTGCCTAGGGTCTCCTAGGAAAGAACCCTTTCCAGGACCTCAAAAGCAGAAGGGCTCAGAACTACCTGCAGCTGTCCCACAGGAGCTGAAACCATCAGAGCAGACACCTCCTGGAGAGTTTCAGCCTCCCACTCCAAGGAGGAAGTCGGAGCTGAGCTGTCAAAAGTAGAAGCTCTGAGAGGAACAGATGGCTCCAAAATCTTTGGAGTCGAGGTCAATGCCCAGGAACCGACTTTGATGCTATGGCTCAGACACACACTCGGAATCAAAGCTGATGGAGTTGAGCAGGTCAGGGAGAAAGTTAGAGGTGAAGAGAAGATCTCTATCAGCTCCAACCCCCAGGCACTGGGACCCAACGGAACTGACAACTCTGAAAGCAAGGGTTGGATTGGAGAAGGAGTTAACAGCTGGAACAGGGAAACTCTCATGGATCCAGATGTCATGGGGAGGACACAATCCCCATCTGGATCTGTATTTTGAGAAATTGCTTCATGAGCTTGCTGATGTACTAGGAAGTTAGGCTTTGGGAACACCCAGAAGAAGCAGTGGATGGTTGTCTTGAGGATGTCCAAGGGGAATGAGACAGATCTCTTTACATATCTTGACAAAACCAATTCCAGCACCAAAACCATAGGAGGTGATGTCAAGGGAGCACTATTTGGCCTTGGAGCAACAGATGATGACTGGGGAGGAGGAGAAGCAGTGGCAACCAAGCTTGGAGCCAACTGAGTCAGTTCCAAAGATTTCACCTTTTTCTTAGGAAGGTCAGAGGAGGATCATGCGGGAGAAATTTCCTGGACTCCTGGGACTCCCTGGGGATTTTTGGAGGGGGTTGAGACCCTGATGTAGAAGGCATCCCCAAGGTGCAGGAAGGAAGAAGCAAACTTTTTACCATGAGTTTGCTCCTCCTATCCACCAGAGCCCGAGGATGGAAAGCCCTACAGATTTCGTGAGGGGCTTCCAAATGGACAGGCCCAAGCAGTAAACGCATGCCCTGTCAGCATCAGTTAGAAGAATATTCCACACACAGGAAGTGCTCTTTTTAAAACCTAGAGTTTTTTTTTGTCAGCCATAACAGCAAGAAAAAAAAGAGTTTTTTTTTTTTTTTTTTTAATAAAAGAGGTAAGACCTGACAGACAGAAATGCAAAAGCTAGAGAAAAGGAAGCTATCAAACAAGACTTAGGTATTAAAGAGTTAGATAAGTAAAGCAAAATAGGTAGGGAGAACAAGAAAAGGGACTTACACCCACAATGAATATGGAAAAGCTCAAGAGCGAAGGAACTCTATGTAAATTTGAAGTGCGGCAAACGAGATCTGAGGTATTCTGGAGGAGTGAGGTATTGTGGGTAGGGAGAAGGAGCTCAAGTCAGGAAGTTCAAGCTGGAAAGAAAGCGGCTGGTTGATTCCAAGGATCGGAACTTAATGAGATGAAGTGGACAACAACAGATCAAGTGGTTCTAAGGTATTTAAACCACTGACAGTCCCTGAAAACACAGCATTCTGCACCAAACACACACCAAATTGAAATCTTGGCAACATTTCTGTCAAAAATAAAGTTTTTCCTCATTAAGTTCAGAAAAGCATTTACATAACCACTCCCTCAGAAATGCAATGACAGTCCATAGTGAAGCTTTCTGCTCTTCACCTGTCTTTTTTATGGCGCTCTGCTTGAGCTCCTGACAGCCTGGGCATGTGGAAAGTACCCTTAGCTTTTGGAAGCTGGAAGAAGCTCAGTTGCAGTGAGGGTAAGATCTATATAACTTCGGCTACTATGACAGTGATCTATGTTTGAACATTAAGCATGTTGACATTGGCCCTATTTTCCATGACATGTTGGTAAAAGTAAACACCAGTACAGAGGCACCAGTCTTCAAAGTTTATAAATCCACTGCAGCCAGCAATGCATGTTCCTTATGTATCCCTTTATTGCATATATGGTTCACAGTCTGGCATATAGTCTTCCTCGCAGGCATCACCACCATCACTTTTTCAGACACGGTGGCTGTAACATTGTTCACTACCTCACATAGGTAGTCCTAGCTGTGTAGCTCTCCTATGAACTTCATCCAATGCATAGTATTTCTTTACTCCAACATCAGGAAGATGGTCAGGAGCCACCAAGTGTTACAACAGTTACCCCAGAGATATAAAAAGTGGATCAGCTCTGACAAGACACCTACACTTCAATTTTCATTTGCAGCATCAGTAACGTTTACTTTTTGCTTTGTGTAAACAGTTTTTTCAGAAAACCATGCATACTTAGCATTTACTAGTACCTCTGTGAACATACCATTTTGATTGCACCCATATGCTATCCCTTTGGCCATAATATCACAAAAGCAACTCTCCTGCCATTCAGACTTGGCAACAGCTGTTAAAGACATGCATAAGTAATGTACACAGGCATGCCAAAACAATCATTCTACCTACCTGTAATCAGATGGAAACACATTGGTTAGTGCAACAATTGAGCAGATCCATATATGTAAACAGACGTAGCATAACCAATAAGCAGCCAATGACAAAGAAGCACAAACAATGACTGCATTACACACAGTGACATGCAGTGAGAGGTGCAGAGCCATGGAATGATACAGTCCAAGTGTCACAGCACAGAACTACAGAGGTGGAACATAACGGATATACAATCAGGTATATCGGAACTGCAGTGATATAAAATTCAGCGGTGTCAAGCTGTCAGTGCACAGTCCCTGCATGGAGGAGAACTCACAGATCACAGCAATACCTCTAAATAAGGAAAATGTAGGTAGAAGTTACAAATGCACAGATAATATCCTTGTTTAACATGCTTCCACGACTGAGGCATCATATACCTGGCCAAGTGGAAACTACTGTCTCTATAGTAAACATATCAAAAGAGCAACCACTAACATCCACGACATGACAAACATCACTCAAAGCTACTTTCCAATAAAAGCTGTGCCCCTTGATAACTTTACCACTGAATGATCACACCACCATCTGAACATTGCAGCTGAATGATACAGCTACAATGTTCATACACATGATGCAGATATACAGAGATCCACAGCAGCACACGTACAGCAAGGCTACCAGTGTACGCAGTTTGTGCATATTAAAGCATAGTCCAATAAACTTTTCTCACATTTCAGTAGCACTAGCATGTTTCAGTAAGTACTGCAATGTCACTCCACTCCATCGCCTCCCTTCAAAAATAAGTTTTCAACAATACAATGGCATAGTAAACCAACCCCTTGATATAATAAGCCACACCAAAATGCACACGATGATACAACAATAATTCAACCAATCATATTGCACCTATATGGGTGTGTCTGTGGGTGTGTGTGTGTATGTATATATATATATATATATATATATATATATATATATATATACATACATACACACATCTATATATGTGTGTGGTCTCTCACAATCTCTCTCTCTCTAAAGATGTGTGTGTGTGTGTGTTTAGTAGGCTATAGTCATCATGCAGAAGAAAAGACACATATGACCTGTATAAACATGATATACCTTTATAACGTAAGACACAGAGAAGAAAGTTTTCAAACTATTAAATCTAGCATAGAAAAGGAGTTATGGTACCAGTAAGAGCAATCTCAATTCTCAGTGAGCACATGGCATGTGAAAAACTTAAGCTTGCTCATTTCTCTTTGGGGAACATACAGTGTTCTAGAAAAACTGTGTTTACACGTTATCAGGTTGCATAGTAATATACAATAGTATGATAATTCATCCACAAGGCAGCTGTATGAATCATAGGATCATTGTTGCAGGAACTGCTGTATCTGAATGGGATTTCTGATGAAGGCAGACATCAATCCTCACTCTCAGTTATGTTATTTAGTAGCCGAACATCCCCCAGTGATTGAGACTGCTATCCTGAAATGTGGCCATTGGATGTCAGCATGTAATGAGCCTTTTATTCAAGCATCTACTGTTATAATGAGTTATAAAAATACTCTGCTACAGATGTCACAGTGATTGCTGCTACAAGACTTGTAATACATATGACAGATTACAAAGCAGGGCAGCTTATAGGCTGCATAAGGGAGGATGGTGTATAACCATTCTCTCAAGTACTGCACTAGCAGGGTCCTGCACTAATTCTTGATTAGACGGGCATCTGTCCACACATTCTGAAAGAATTACAGATCGGACAACTGACAGCCTCACAATATAAGCAGATACATTCCCAAAGACTGCTGCAGTGCTACCTACTAACTTGGTAGAGTGAGCTCTAACCTCCCCTGTCATTGTTCCTTTATATTTTCCATCATATTAGGATCATATGATTAATACGTGCTATGATTTTCTTTAAACTACGAAACCTTATGCACTGTCCATACTTGGCAGAAAGTTACAAAATTCCACTAAGACTTTATGCTCTACCACTATATCTTACATAGTGCTCTCAGACACACAGTAAACTTTTCCAACATATGATTCTGATTGTGGATTCTACTGTGAGAGAGAGAGAGAGAGAGAGAGAGGGGCAGTTTCTTACCATTACTAATTGTAGTCCGTAGTTAAAAGTTAATGCAATTCTAGCAATGTCATTTATATGTTTCAGTGCTGATTCATTAACAAGGTTATGGTGAAAAGACTCCTCAGTGAAGTATCAATTTGTAATATGGAAATATTCCCATCTCTCTCACACTCTCAAACTATGATTTTCTCATTTACTTCTGTTATGCAGGTGTCACTATTTTCCACTTTAGTTGCAAGCAATTGGCTGAAAAAGGGAGTTTAAGGTAAGCCCTCTTATATCAAATAAAACTAAATCAATCAACACAGTAGAAAAACATGTAATTAGGTACCCACTTGGAAAGGGTCTCTCATTACTGAACAGCTTTCCTTTAATGAAAAAGATAACTTGTCAATGTATATAACATATATGGCCTTCTTCAAATTATACCTAAGACATTTATGAATGACTATATAGCAGAGAACTCTGTACCCACGGTCTTCTTGCTTAGGATAGAAAAACAGCACCCAAACAGATTGATTCAGGTTTAATTTAGAGACATCCTTGGGCCTAAAGAAGGGATTTTTTATTAATAAAAAAAAAAGAAAGACAGCATAAGGCTTGTTATACAAAACAGAACTCTACAACTACTTTCTAAGCAAGTCCAACAACTGCAGGGAAGAAGAATGCAAAGGCCCAACCAGGCAGTAAGGGACCAACAACTCTTTAAAATTTGGAGGACTTTTTTCTCCTTTTAATTTTTACAATATTTATGTAATTTTCTGTGGTTTGAACTCCCATTTTGTCCTTTTTTGCACTTTGCTGTACACTACTGGTTGAGTCCATTTAGCTGTACAGCAATGACTGTGTGGCCTGCTCAAATGATAGTAACATTAGTGTCTTTCAGAGTCACACCTGCAGACTGAATAGCTGATGTAGATATCTGGCTAAGATGTCCATTGAAGCAGATTTTCTTTTCTTAGTTTGTTCATTTTTTTGGGGGTGGGGAATCTGCAAAAGTCTTTACTTTTCAGTAGAGACAGCTAGTGTTACAAATGTCACCTCTCCCTCAAATTCCATTAAATTTGCAGCTAGTAGGGCAGGTAAGGTAACTACAGCATACTTTACTCCACAGTGTAGGTGAATCGGCCTGATTCTCTCTCTTATCCATTAAAGGATTGGTGTCATTTGGTGCTGTAAAGCTCAGAAGAAACCACTGCCTGTCCTTATGTGGATTCAGTTGGCTTCACAGTTCTGAGTTTAATTTTGTGTTTTTATGGAAACCTCCAGGATTGCTGAGAAATTTCTAAAGGGGGGGGGGCACTTAAAATTTAGCAGAGCAATAATTTATTCAGTTAGCAGAAAAAAAGCTGATGTAAGTTCACTGACAGCCTAGTTTTATAGCTGGTCTGCCTCTAACAGCCATGCCTGCAAATTGTAATATTATGTGCAGTTTGGGATGTAACTGCAAAAGATTCTGAATTGAGGAATTATCCCAATCTCTTGCATTCACGCCACTCAAATTTAAGAATCCTGCAGGCATGGCCCTTATGACATAGGTCTGCTACTTTCCATGAGTAACCGTTATACATAACATAATTTACATCTCTGCTCTCTCTCTTTGTACATTTTTCACATAAGTGCATCAACATTATGTGAAGGATTACAGAGACAGAAACTACAGTTGTGTACAATTACCATAAATGTAGATGTTCGAGTGTATTCACTGTTGCAGTCATTACATTTAGGTTATCTGCCTGCAGGTAGCCCTCAGCCAGCCTGAATACCAGAGTCTTGGATTCCTGCATCGGATGCTGTCTCTTCTTCCATGACGTCAGGGGTATAAAACATGCAGCTAACGCCATTACATCAGTTTTTCTTGCCCCAGATGTCAGGTGCCCCCATAATGGGAAGCAATTATATGTTATGTTACACCTCCAACAAAAAGCAAATACACCAAAAAGCTCAAATACACCAAACAAGAGGGAAAGGTAGAGCCAAGAGAAGTCAGGGGGCTGGAGGGAGGGTAACCAGGACTGCAACAGTGAATACACTTGAACATCTATATTTATGGTAAGTGTACACAACTGTACTATGTTCTTCGTATTTCACTGTTGCAGTCATTACATTTGGGTAGATTCCCAAAGCTAAGGAAGGGAGGAGGAAGTTAGAGGGCATTAGGACTCGCTATTAAGCCCTGCAGTACTGCAGTGGCAAAACCAGCTCTGGATTTAGAAAAAATAGGTATGTGGTAATGCTTGGTGAAGGTATGAACAGAAATCCAGGTAGCAGCTTCTAGGATGTCCCTGGTAGGGACCCCTCTGAGAAAGGCTGTAGAGGTAGATGCAGTCCCGGTGGAATGTGACCTTATCCCCTGTGGGGTAGGTTTTCCATGGTGCTTATAGCAGAAATGAATGCAATGGGCTATCCATTTAGAAATGGTTTGCTTTGAAATGGCCTTCCCCTCTGCCCCTGCAGCAATGCCAACTAGCAGCTGTTCAGATTTTCTGAGAAGCTTAGTCCTGTCCAAATAAAATCTAAGTTGTCTGTGCACATCCAAAGAGTGCAGAATTCATTCAACTTTGTTTTGTGGATTAGGGAAAAAGGTAGGCAAATGAATGGACTGATTTAGGGCCACACTAGACATCACCTTGGGCATAAAGGAAGGATTTGTCCTGAGAGAAACCCTGTCTGCATGGAAGATAATGAAGGGCTCCACTGCCATGAGGGCCTGTAATTCAGACACTCTTCTTGCTCAAGTGATGGCTAGAAGGAAGGCTGTTTTCCAAGAGAGAAATTTCAACTCTGCAGTTGCAGCTGGTTCAAATGGAGGGAGAGTGAGCTTTTCCAATAAAAAGTTAAGGTCCCAGGCTGGAGTAAGGGCTTGTCTGGGGGGGGGGGGTCTTAAATTTTTAGCCCCTCTGAGGAATTGCTTTAAAAGGGGATGAGAGAAGAGGGGAGGTTCAGTATTATAAGGTGCTGAAATTGCAGAGGCATGAATTTTAATTGACAAGAAGGCTAGGCCCTTGTGGAGCATTTCTGTTAAGTACTGAAGAATATGAGGTAAACTGGGCACTGTAGTGCCCATACCCTGGGTCTGGCTCCAGGAACAGTATCTTTCAAACTTTTCAGCAAAGATTTTCTAGTACTAGGTCTCCTTGCTTCCAGGATGACCTCTAGCACCTGCTTACTGAGGGATGCTATTGGAGAGCTTAAGGAATTAGCTAGGCTGCAAGGTTCAGGGTTTGAAGCTGAGGGTGCAGAATTTGGCCCGCCTGCTGGGACAGCAGGGAAGGTGTCTGAGGTAGGTGCCATGGATCCAGCAGTATCATGCTGCACAAGAGGGGGTACCAGTGCTGGCAAGGCCAGTCTGGTGCAATATGAATTGTCCTTGGTTTGTCCTGTTTGATCTTTAGCAGAACCTTCGAGAGGAGAGGCAGAGGGGGAAAGGCATAAACCGAAAGGCTTTCCCAGGTAAAGGACAGGGCATCCGCTTTCCAAGCTTGACTGTGGAGAGCCCTTGTGCAGAATTTGTCCAATTAGTAGTTCTGGGGGAGGCAAAAAGGTCCATCTTTGGAGTCCCCCATTTCTTCCTCAAGAGGTTGAATATTTTTGGTTCCAATTTCCATTCCTGTGGGTCCATGAGATTTCTGCTTAGGTCATCTGCCAGTGAATTTAGCTTGCCTGGCAGGAATTGAGCTTGTAGGTGCACTTGGTAGCTCAAGGCTGTATTCCATAGAGCCATGGCTAGTCTGCAGAGAGGGTACAAGTGGGTTCCCCCCTGCTTATGTAATATAACTGTGGTGTTGTCTGTCTTTACCAATAATTGTCCTATAAGGATGTGGTCCTTGAAGGCTGTGAGGGAATTCTGTACAGCTAACATTTCTTTTTGGTTGATATGCAGGGGGATCTGACTCGGGTTCCATTTGCTCTGAATGCACCACCCTGCCAAGTGAGCCCCCCATGCATAGTCTGATGTGTCTGTAGTCAGGGATTGGGTGGCAGGGCTTAGATTGAAAGGGAGCCCCTTGTTGAGGTGGCAGGCCTCTGCCCACCGAAGGAACTCTTTATACAAGGAATGATAGGAATCATTGATTCCACGTCCTGAGAATGTTGACACCACAGGCTCTTTAGGTACCATTGTAGTTTCCACATATGCAGTCTTGCATATGGAATTAGTAGAATGCAGGAGGCCATGAACCCCAGGGCTTGCAGGATTTTCCTTGCAGATAGCTGGGTCTTTGTGGCCAGTAGTTTGATGTAGGCTGTCAAATAAACTTGTTTCTCTGGCGTCAGGTAAGCCATCTGGGAAGTTGTGTTCAAGCTTGCTCCCAGGAATATAATCTGCTGGCAGGGTACTAGATGAGATTTATTTTCGTTTATGGTGTACCCCAGTGAGGTTAGGAGTTTCTTTAGAAATGCCAGAAGTTTTAATAGCATGTCCTGGCTGTCTGCCTGAATCAGACAATCGTCTAGGTATGGGTATATTTGAAAATTTCTCTGCCTGCAAAATGCAATGGCTGGAGCTAGACACTGTGTGAATACCCTGGGAGCAGTAGATAAGCCAAAGGGAAGTGCAGAGAACTGATAGTGCATGGAGCCTGCTCTGAAGCGTAGGTATTTCCTGCATGATTCTCTTATTGGAATGTGCAGGTAAGCTTCCTTTAAGTCTAAGGTTGCCAACCAGGCATCTTTGCCTAACACAGGAAGCAGCTGTTGAAGTGTTAGCATTTTGAATTTTGGGATTACCAAAAAGGTGTTTAGAATAGAGAGGTCCAGGATAGGATGCCAGGAGCTGTCTTTTCTGGGTACCAGGAAAAGTCTTGAGTAAAAACCTTGTCCCCTTTCTTCTGCTGGGACAGGTTGAATAGCCCTGATACTTAGAAGACAGAGAACCTGCTGTTGAGCCTCTGCACACTGATTTGGGGGTAGATCTGGCCAACCGTTTGGGGTTGGTAAGGGGTGGAAGTGGAATCTGTATCCTTGGAAAACTATATTTTAAACCCCATTTGTCCTGGGCAATGAGTTCCCAGTTTTTTGCATGCAGGGGGAGCTTTCCTCCTAAGGATCCAGGCAGTTGAGCAGGGCTTGGAAGGGTTAAGGTTGTCATTGTGACATTTTTCCATGGGGGGATGTCTTACTACTTCAAGCTTTGGAAGTGGGAGCCCCCCACTGCTTAGGCCTGTGTGTAGCCTGAGACTGTAGCCTAGGTGGTCTGCTGTTCCTGGGTTTGGACTGAGAAGGCCAGGAAGAGACTGGAAAGGACCAATTCTAAGAAGGCCAATGCCTACTAAATCTGGGAGGTTGTACTTGCAGGAAATCTTTAACAGTTTGCATAGATTTAGCTTTTTCCTCCATCTTTTTAAGGACTTCTTCTGCTTTGTTGCCAAACAGGCAGTCTTGGTTTAAGGGAGCATCCAGTAATTTAGCTTTAACATGATCTGGCAAGTTTTGCTCCTTAAGCCAAGCATGACTTCTAAGTACAGACCCAGTGACAGCAGCCCTGCAAGATGCTTCTAAAGAGTCAAAACCACATTGCAAAGTATGTTTACCAACTTGTTCAGCAGAATGCATTAAATCCTGTAATTCTTTATGTTCAGCACAGTCAGGAATCAACATCATTTTCTGTTTTAGTCTCATTATATGCTGCTGATACTTTAACACATGAAACTGGCAATTTAAGGCCCTAATGGCCAAAGTAGCAGACGTGTATATCTTCTTACCTCATCTGTCCAAGGCCCTGGAATCTCTATCAGAGGGGGTAGGGTTTTTGGCAGCAGTAGCCTTAATGCATTTTGGTTCTTGGGAAATGGTCTCTGGATCCACAGTAGGATTCTTGAAGAGGAACTTGTGAGAGTCAGGTACTCTGTAATACCAGTCAGGTTTTCTGGCAGCTGGAAGTAAAGTGTCTGGGGCCAGTCTAGATTCCAAGAAGGCATCATCTACAACGTCCAGAACCGGAGGGATAGCTAAAGCCCTGTGTTGAGGGAGGAGTAAGAATTCCCTAAGCCTCTTTTTGGAGTCAGAGTAATCCTGGCTTTCCCAGCAGAAATGCTCCCTAAGAGTGTGCAAGGTTTCACCAAAAGAAAAATCTTTTGGAGGGGAAGCAGAGGGAATGGAATCCTCTGCATCAGAATCCTCATAGGTACATAAGGACAAATCCTGGTAATCAGAAGAAACAGAAATTTCAGAATCCTGATCAGAAGAATCAGAAGGAAAATCAGTTCTAGGTCTCTTAGAGGGGGAAGGCTGGCTTCCCCTAACTAAAGTAATAAGGTCTTCAGCCATTCTAAGCATTTGTTTTTTAGGCATATGGGCCTGACCATGTGGTTTGGACGTCAGTTTTCTAGGCATGGGTTGAGTTTTAGGCCTTGATGAAGAAGATGGCGTCAGTTTGAAATGCTAATCTGTAGGCCTGAATACACCCTCATTAGCACAGTGGCTCTGGACCCACCCAAGGTAGAGACATCTGCAGGTTCCATATTTGAAGAAGCATCTCGCAGCATACCGGACTCCGAATGGGTCTCAGTAGAGGCCTGCGAATCTGAAGTAGCGTGTATCAGGGGCTGTGAAAGCACCTCACTGAGTACCGGCGAACTGGCAACTAGCTTAACTGAAGTGTCATTGGCAGCTTTGGACCTATGCAGTCTCTCTCTCTCTCTCTTTATCTTTACGTTTTTTCAGAATATCGGTAGTCAGAAGCCTTACCGAAGCCATTTCTGGATAGTTAAACCAAGTACCAAATTAATTTGCTGCGAAAATAGACCAACAACGAATAGTTTGGAGGTTGAATAAGGCACAAAACCGACAGCGAGGGACGTCGTGGTCTGGGCCTAAGCAAGGAATGCAGTATGAATGAAAATCTTTATGAGGTATTTGCTTTCCACAGGTAAGACAATTGTTAACTTTTACTGACATCGGTTAAGAGCAAGAACAAGGAATCCCTAACGGGGTATTTAACTTTTACGAATATTTTGGTTCTGAAACTCAAAAACAAAAATTTCAGGAGTTGGCCGGCACTTGCGAACTGCTTCTGCTTCGGGCACCGCACGGCAAGAAAGACTGATGTAATCGCGTCGGATACATGTTTTATACCCCTGGCAACCTGACTTCATGGAAGAAGAGACAGCATCAGAAGCAGGAATCCAAGACTCTGGTATTCAGGCCGGCTGAGGGCTACAGCAGGCAGATAAACCAAATGTAATGACTGCAACAGTGAAACACGAAGAACATCCTGTACAGTCACTGCAGAGATGTACTGACTCAATTAAGCTTTGGATGGTTACATGTATGGCTAGGGTATTAGAAAGGTACTTGGTTTGGGAGGATTCCAATTGTATTGATTCAATTATGCTTCAGATAGTTACATGCATGGCTACGGTAAAAGTCAAGGTACTTGGTTGGGGGGGGGGGTTCCAAGCCATACAGCTAATTAAAACAAAGCCACTTACACACTAAATGTGGGGTTGCAGTCTCCCTACAAGTAAAGTCACAAGACATCACAAAAAATGCCATCACTTAATAGCTATGTAATGTCAATAATACTGAGGTGGGCCTGGCTCCATATTACTTCTGGTATTGCGTCTCATTACTATTCCCAGCTCAACAATTGTAGCCTTATTCTCTCAGAATTTTCCTTAATCTTGTGCCTGCCCAATTATTTGTATTATTTCACAAGACTACATATTCACCTGAATGTGTAAATCCATATACTGGTAACTCAACAGTGTACAACCCCAAGTGTATCCACCTGCAAAAGTTCCACTAAGCACAGTACTCTTCTATTTAACACACCTGTGCCCTTGTTATGTCATCTCCAAGTTGCATTCAATTAGGTCTTTTTCACATATCTCCACAATGTCATGAATGCTTTTCATTTGCAATGCATGGTCAAAAGATCATGGTACAAGATGTCTTCATTACTCCTGTACCAGATGAATTCTTTATGATGACTGTTGTTTCACAATTCCAAAGTTGAGACAACATTAATCTTGTAACCTTCTTGTTCTCACAAGGAGTCTTCTCTTATGAGGCCAGTGGAGCAGCTAGTGGGGGGGGGGGGGGGTAAGAGGGGCTGTCTACCCTGGGTTGCAATTTGGGACTGTCTACTTTAATAGTTTTAATTACCAAAAAAAACCCAAAAACTTTTTCTAATGGTGTTCTTCTTTAAGAACGGTCCCTTAGCATCACATGTATGCATGCATTGTAGACGTCTTGTTCTTCTGCCTGTCCGCCCATGGAATTTTAAAATATAGATTTGGATTGATCATTTTGCTGCCTGTTCCAAGTAAGGAGAGTTTTCTTATTTCAGTTCACATTTGTTTTGCTGGTTTTTATTGCTGCCTGCCTCAGCGTTGTTTGTGCATTGTGCCGGGTTCTTATTGCTGCCAGTTTAATTCTGCTGCTGGGTTTGTATTGCTGCCAATTTAATACTGCTGCTGGGTTCTTATTGATGTAATTCTGCTGCTCGGTTCTTATTGCTCTGTGTGTGTGCACGCTGCTGGGTTCTTATTGCTGTAATTCTGCTGCTCAATTCTTATTGCTGCTGATTTAGTTCTGCTGCTGGGTTCTTATTGCTGCCGATTTAATTCTGCTACTGAGTTCTTATTGCTGCCGATTTAATTCTGCTGATGGGTTCTTATTGCTGTGTGTGTGTGTGCCCATGTGCTGCTGGGTTCTTATTGCTGCCGATTTAATTCTGCTGCTGGGTTCTGACTGCTGTGTTTGAAATGCCCTAGTTAGGTATACATGGTGGTTAGTGTTACCCAGGCTCAAACCCTGTACCTTAGGTACAAGAAACAAGAGCCTACATTATCTACCCATACCACCACCACTTGTGATTCAAGCTGTCTGGAATGTTTGGCTCATACTTTTGGTCTGTTCCTCTTACAATTTGTGGTTTTCTGGAAAATCAGTGAGAAAAACTGAATTCATTAAAGAATGATAGCCATTTAAATTTCCATCTTCCTTTCAGAAAATGCATGGTAACACAAAACACTTTATTCTAGCAATGTTCATAGATTATACAAGCAATGTTTAAAATGTGTCCCTGCTTTTGGGCCTTTATCCATCCCCCAATAAATGTTGTCTTTTTCCAGATTCCTTGTGCTGCAAAGTTGAAAGATTTAGTTGTGTGTCAAGTGGATTTTACAAAGAGCTGAGAGTTTCTGGGGAAGAGATGTTTAATGCTGCTTATGCCAAGTCTGTTTGCATTGTTAGTAGCACAACAGGTAGTTTACTTGCTTTGGGTGCAGAAGGCTGTGGGTTCTATTCCCACAGTCGTCGTCTTCTTCTTTCGGCTGCTCCCGTTATGGGTCGCCACAGCAGATCAACTGTTTCCATTTCTTCCTGTTCTCTGCATCTTGCTCTGTCACACCAACCACCTGCATGTCCTTTCTCACCACATCCATAAACCTTATCTTAGGCCTTCCTCTTTTCCTGTTACCTGGCAGCTTCATCCTTAGCATCTTTTTCCCAATATACTCTGCATCCCTCCTCAGCACATGTCTAAACTAACGTAATCTTGCCTCTCTGGCTTTGTCTCCAAACCTTCCAACCTGGGCTGACCCTCTAATATACTTATTCCTAATCCTGTCCATCCTCGTCACACCCAGTGCAAATCTTAACATTTTCATCTCTGCCACGTCAAGCTCTGACTCCTGCCTTTTTGTCAATGCCACTGTCTCCAACCCATATAACATAGCTGGTCTCACTACCCTCTTATAGACCTTCCCTTTCACTCTTACTGGTACTTGTCTGTCACAAATCACTCCTGACACTCTTCTCCACCCACTCCATCCTGCCTGTACTCTCTTCCTCATCTCTCTTCCACACTCATCATTACTCTGAACTGTTGATCCCAAGTATTTAAACTCATCCATCTTCGCCACCTCTACTCCCTGCATCCTTACCATTCCTCTATCCTCCCTCTCATTCACACACATATATTCTGTCTTAGTCCTGCTGGCCTTCATTCCTCTTCTCTCTAGAGCATATCTTCACCTCTCCAGGGTCTCCTCCACCTGTTCCCTACTCTCACTACAGATCACAATGTCATCTGCAAGCATCATAGTCCACGGGGACTTCTGTCTGATCTTGTCTGTCAACCTGTCCATCACCATTGCAAATAAGAAAGGGCTCAGAGATGATCCTTGATGTAATCCGACCTCCACCTTAAACGCATCCGTCACTCCCACCGCAGACCTCACCGCTGTCACACTACCCTCGTACATATCCTGTACCACTCTTACATACTTCTCTGACACTCCCGACTTCCTCATACAATACCACAACTCCTCTCTAGGCACCCTATCATATGCTTTCTCTAAATCCACAAAGACACAATGCAACTCCTTCTGACCTTCTCTGTACTTCTCCATCAACACTCAGAGCAAACATCGCATCTGTAGTGCTCTTTCCTGGCAGATCACTAATCATCACCTCCCTTCTTAACCTAGCTTCCACTACTCTTTCCCATAACTTCATGCTGTGACTGATCAATTTAATCCCTCTGCAGTTACTAATGCTCTGCACATCACCCTTATTCTTATAAATCGGTACCAAAACACTTTTTCTCCATTCCTCAGGCATCCTCTCACTTTCCAAGATTTCATTAAACAATCTAGTTAAAAACTCCACTGCCATTTCACCTAAACACCTCCATGCTTCCACAGGTATGTCATCTGGAACAAAAGCCTTTCCATTCTTCATCCTCTTCATAGCTATCCTTACTTCCTCTTTGCTAATCCACTGCACTTCATGATTCACTATCCGCACATCATCCAACCTTCTGTCCCTCTCATTCTCTTCATTCATCAGCCCCTCAAAGTACTCTTTCCATCTGCTCAACACACTCTCCTCACTTGTGAGTACATTTCCCTCATTATCCTTTATCACCCTTACCTGCTGCACATCTTTACTAGCTCGGTCCCTCTGTCTAGCCAATCGGTACAGGTACTTTTCTCCCTCCTTAGTGTTCAACCTTTTATACAACTCTTCATATGCCTTAGCCTTCGCTACCGCTCTCTTTGCCATGCACCTCATCTCCTTATACTCTTGTCTACTTTCTTCATCTCTCTGACAATCCCACTTCTTCTTCAGTATGTAGATGGATTGCTGATACTGTACTGTGCTGTACTTTAAAGAGAATGGATGCTGCAGTCCTGTGAATGTCCTCCATTGGAGGAGATACCTAGTAACTACGAATCTGTTATCAGTTTGCCATCCATTCCCTATTGCAATATTACTAGCTTATCATTTTTTTAAAGTAACACAGGCAATTTATTCTTCAATGGCAACAGGCACTGTATTTGTAGATATAACAATGAAATATAAAGTTGTTTGCTAGCAGCGCCCTCTTCATTAGTTACAGATCTCTTTAATGTGGAATTATTTGGATGACTTCTTCTTCTTCTGGGATTGTGCATATTTACAGATATTGGTGGATTGTAATGGCAGATGTTTGAGTATGCTTTTATGATGGAAATGTTCTGAGTTGGACAGTTTTGTCATTATTGGTTCATACATTTTGTTTTATTGCGTAATGGAAAAATGTTCAAAACAATAAAGTTAAAACATGCTCTAACAAGTGTGCTGTCTTATACAAGGAATATAATTTAATACAATCAGGAAGGCGAATCAAAGAAAACATGCATGTTTGCATGGTCCTAAATATGTGTGCAAAGGGTCTATGATTTGAAAACTGCCCTAAGGTAAACTTTATCCTCCACTAGCCAGACATTTTTTTGAATGTGGGTTTCAATGCTGTTTCAATGAATGTGAGTTTCAAGGACAGAGAAGTTTTAATGCTAAATCTGATTTCATTGTTAGACTGTATTGCATTGTTTAGCAGATGTCTATCAGTGTTTGTGCTATAAAATTTCAAATAAAAGTTTTAAATGAAATCCAAATAGTTATTGTAGAAGTAAAGCATAAAGCAGTATGCACATTACAGTGTTTATGGAAAATGGGAAGAAATATCCAAGTAATGGGACACTGGAATGCCTGCAAGGGGGAGGGCTATGTATGGGGGGCCTCATTTGACCATTATTTTGTAAGGGGGAGAGGGGCAGCAAACTCAAAAACAGTCCCAGGCATCATGAACTCTAGCTAAGCCACTGTATGAGGCCAAACTGGTTCTGCAGGTGGGCAATGGTTGAACTCATCAATATAAAGGGTGTAGGCCATAATATAGTCCTTTAGTAAAAGTGTGGTCAATCTCCATGCTTTATACTAAAAATGATTGGCCGATCATGGGAGGAATCAGAATTCACTCAAAAACTGCATGGTTTCCCATAAGGATGAACCTCAACAGGGCAAATTTTGATGGAATGGAGTAAATACAACTATAGCTCTGGGTCAAGCATTGATTATTACATTATACACAAGAGTTACTTAAAAAGGTATTTCTTTCCTTTATTAAATAACTCTGACATTGGCCCTCTTTTCGGTGTCAGCATGCACCAGAAAGGAATGATCTCTTCTGCACATGTACATATTCACTCACTCCATAGAGAAGATATGTGCCTGTAGTTCATACCTCTGATAGTGAGGCACTAAATGATTGCATCAGCGTTCTTCAGAAAAATGTATTTTTTCTTGATTACGATAAAAATAAACAAGGTGAGATGCTTTAATGACAGCTAGTTTAAGCAGTTTATGGTGTATGGATCTTTTTAACAGTGGTAACTACAGTTTACCACTGCTAAATAGACTCTGTTTTCCCAATCTACTAGCAGCATTACAGGACTTTTAAGAATGATCTAAATACTATATATACTCTCTGACTACATATACTTATGTCCACATTACATTTATCACTGTAATTGAACTATCTAAAATTAAATGGTATTTTCATCTAATGGGAGGTTTCCCTTTATTTTAGCCTGATTGGAAAATATCCAGTGATTTTATACTGCTCTTTTCATTTTTCATACTGCTTTATAACATGAACAGTAATTAAAAAAAATCTATTTATGCAAGACATGGAGAGGAGTGGAAGTCCCCCATCAAAAAGGAAAGAGGAAAAAAAACTTTTAGTTCAATTCTGCAGAATCTCTGTATAACCATGTCAATGACTGCATAGAGGCTGTTATGCCTACCTGATGTAAGCCCAAAATTATCTCAAAAAATAAACCACTCTGGTGGAATAAAGAAGTTAAGTACTTAATGTTTTATATGTGTTGTCCATTTTCATTATTCCTCAACTACTGAGCTCAGATCCAATCCTTGGATCCGACACAGCCATAATACTAGCTCATGGCCTCCAACAAACTCTTGAGCTCCTCCCCATAATGCATCACCCCTAACATCCCTCAGATCTTGTTTGCAGCTTGACAGGCCGACTGTAAAAGAAATACAATAACTGGAGTGCTACACAAAGGGCATAGGTGTCCTGAAGTGGGTCTATGTTAGATGATCAATTTTTCAGAATCTCAAAATTCATACGGTCAAGACCATATGATTGAGTTTCTGGAACCTCAAACATCAAAAAGAACCCACACAAATCTACCATTTTTACATTTTTGAAGGAGGGGCAAGACCCCCCTGCATATTATATATACCAACTCTGAGATCACACTACAGTGAGGAAAAGGGTACATTTCCCTATCTGCACTGTATAGCAATCTCCATTCAGAAGTTTTGGATTTTCAAAAACTCAATCATATGGTCTCGACCATATGAACTTTGAGTTTCTGAAAACTCAATCAACTGATAGGGACCCCCTGAAGTGCACCATTCCTCCAGACATCAGTTATGAAATATGGAGGGGGATGGTGGGGAGTTGAGGAGCAATGAAAATGGACAACACAGATGGAACGTTATGGTAATTACATAACTTCTTTATCTGATGTCAATTTTCATTCATTCCTCAACTAAAGGGACAGAGTCCTCAGCTACCTACATTCCTGGATGGACTCTAATGAAGGATATTCTTCATTATGTTTGAGCCAAAGGTTGCTCTTCCTCTTGAGACCAGATCCATTTTGTAATGAGTGATAAAGGTATGAGGTTCTGACCAAGTTGCAGTTGCACATATATTGCCCATAGAAGCTCTAGACTGGAATACAGCAGATCACATAGATCTGGTTGAATGAGCCTTTAATGGTTTTGGTAAGGGGAGACTCAATGCATTATTGATAAAGATGATGCAATCCATCAGTCATCTAGTTAGAGTTACCTTTGTAACTGATTTGCCCAATTTATTATGTGCAATGTAAACAAATAACTGATCCATCTTTCTAATCTCTTTTGTTCTCTGTAGCTAGAAATGTAATTGACTATGGACATCCAGTAAGTACCGCATATATTCCCCTTTATTTGTATAACTTGAGAAGAATACTGGCAAGTTAACGGCTTGGTTAATGTTGAATTCTGACACCACCTTAGGAAGTAAGGAAGCATTGATACGTTACGTGACCCTATTATTTTGAAAAATCAAATATGGTGACTTAAAAGATAATGCTTGAAGTTCTGAAATTCTTCTAGCAGATGTAATTGCAACTAACATTTATCTGCCGGTTCAAAGGGAGAATCTGTTAAGGCTTGCAGTACCAAATTTAAATCCCATAGTGACATGGAGTCTTTATAAGGGGGTCTTAGCAGAAAAATACTTTTCAAAGATTCTTTGCACAGTTTAGAAGTCAGGAAAGAATTTTGAAATCCCACATGAAAGTTAGAGATTGCTATGAGTTGAACTTTAATAGTTGATGAACTAGCATCCCCATTAAACAAACTCACTAAAAATTCTAGAACAGCATGAAGTGGAGCTGAGAAGGGGTCTGATTATGCTCTGCCGAATAAATGAACCTTCTCCATTTATTCCTGTAGAGTTTCCTAGTAGAAGGTTTATAGGAAGATAAAAGCATGGAATGGACAGGGGAAAAGAGAACTGGTTGCCTGTCTATTAAATGAATTGGAGAAACCATGCTATGAATTTGAGATCTGAGATATCCGGGTAAACCATGGGTCTGGAACTGGATCCAGAATCCAAGGCGTGTATAGTAGATGAGGTCAAAGGAAGAGGAACTAAATATGCCAAGGCCAGCTGGAGGATAAGCAAACATAAGACTGAGGGGCCAGTCATGGAGCAGAGCATCCCCTCGGTGACTCCCCCTATGGAGGGATTAGGGCAAAGAAGCTGCTATACTTGTTTAGGGGTTTTTGGTTGGATAGTGAGTGCCTGTGCTTCCTGTATTCGATTGGTCTAGTTACTATTCGAGGCATCTAAAAGAAAAAGGTTACAAGCCTACAGACCATTGCATCATCTGGGACAAGACTGTGGATCGCCAAAAGGCTGTGGCCTGGTTCTCTGCTTGGGATTGGTGCTAAGATTTTGCTTCTGGTGAGAGAAGAAGCAAAGGAGCATTGTATCCCAACAGAATGAAGCTGTGGTGGGACCAGCATTAGTAGTAGCTAGGCAGTAGCCTTTCATGCGACTCCCCTCTTTTTATCATTCTTGACAAGCTAATTATTTGTTTTCAGTAAGTACTGCTTGATTTATTTCTAACTTCAGAATATCTGCCTAAATACTTCATCCTTAAATTTTCAGGGTCTATGTATTAGTTTCCCCTCAAGTGACTGGCAGTGCTCTGTACAGACACAGACACCCTGAGTGACATTTTTCCTGTAAAAGCACAACTGAAATTTCTCCAATACCTACTTGCACACAGGACAACTAGTTTGCAGTGAAAGCACTGTCCACAAAGTTGCAAACTGGATACTCCTGACAGTGATTGATATTTCTCACTCCAACTGTCTATTCAATAAAAAAGGGTCTGTTGTCAAAGATATGAACTTTCCTACTGTCTCCATTACTGGCTTAGTGGATATGGTATCCTGAGGCAATGTAGAAATTGCCACATGTTTAATGACAACCAGTTAATTATCAAACAAATTGATATGGTATGTAAGAGATGTATTTACATGGTTTACTATCATAATTTCGAATGACACTCGGTCGACCGCACTATGTTTGACAACGGAAAGTCGAACACGGCAATGTCGAACTTCAAAAGCAAGCCTAGGAATGGGTTTTAACATGGGTTGAGATAGGGGTGAGGTTTGTAGTTCGGCAATAGCAGTGAACCCCTATCTCGACCCATGTTAAAACCCGTTCCTAGGCTTGCTTTTGAAGTTCAACATTGCCGTGTTAGACTTTCTGTTGTCGAACATAGTGCGGTCAACCGAGTGTCATTCGAAATTATGATAGTAAACCATTTACACAATGCCACTGGAGGCAAAGCTCTCACATAAAAGTACTCCTAATGTCAATAAGGTTGTCAGTAGCACACACGCTGCACCCATCACACACAATTCAAAGCAGACATACAGACCAACATATGTGGAGGCACTTCATTGTAATCTTCCTAAACCACAAAGACCTCCTAGACTAAGCACACATAAATACCCTCTCAGCAGCCCCAAATGCACTCTTCCAAACCAACATCCACATCAACACATAGAGATACATCTCATGGAGCCTCTACCTCTAAGCCAATAAGGCAAGTCGCCACACAATCCAACATTCTAGTCAATGGAGACTTCATCGTGAGACACACTGATGTTCCTCTCACCAGGCTGAGTAAGGAGAAAGTTAGTCAGTTGCTTATTAGGGGCTAGGATCCACCATATTAGACATGCACTCAGGTCACTAGACCACAATTACCAATATGACTCATTCATAGTCCATGTGGGAGTAAATGACCTGAGACATACCTCCCTAGAATATATGAAGAGAGACATCATGGAGCTCTCGGAATGTGTGTCTCAGACTGGTATGAGCCTAGCATTGAGCAGCGTTTTACCTTCTCCAAGGATGATGCCACAATATGAACAAAAGATAACTGACTGATAATTTGACTAATAATTTGCTTAGTTTCTGGTGTCATTCCAAGGGGGTGCAATATTTGTCAGCATGGAAGGAGATGGTCAACAGACCACGCTGCTTTGCCAGGGATGGTCTGCACCTCTCCCCCTCTAGGCTTTTGAATATTAGCTAAAACATTGTCTTACCCCATAGTGCCTTTTTAGGCAATGCCAAACTGAAAGTACTTCCGACATAGCAAATCAAAACCAAGAAAATCTAAAGGTATTACTGCTCAATGCTAGGAGTCTAAACAAAAAACTCCACTCCCTAGAAGCTCTATTTACCATAAAGAATGCTGATGTCTGTGTGGTCACTGAGACATGGCTTAAAGCCACGGACAGCACACCAACAGTGCAAGGTTATACCACCTTCCACACATTTAGGCCAGCTACTTCACAGGCAGGGACTAAAAGTGGAGGTGTCTGTATTTACATCAAAAATAAATATACTTCAAGGCTGGTCAAACAGGACAATGCACTTGAGCTGCTCCATGTTCAAATCACCATAGGTAAAATCCAATACCACTTCCTTGCAAGCTATAGGTCCCCCTCTATGGCCAAGGAAACCCATACTATGTATTTAAACTTATTAGAAACAATAACCATCCAACCCAATATCATATTCATGGGTGACTTTAATTACCCCACTATTAACTGTGAATCCTATATGACACCAAACGTACATGCAGAGATTCCTGGATTTTGTAAACACAAACTCCCTTGACCAGATAGTCAATACACCAACCAGGGATGCAACCATACTGGATCTGGTCCTCAATATGGGAGACTGCTGCACACCCCCTACTGTAATGCCTTCCCTGGTAAGGTCAGTCAGAAAATGGTCTCCTTTGAAGTAAAAATAAAACATGGACCCCCAGCTAAACCTGGAAAATTCAGGAACTATTCTAAGGCTAACCTAATGCTATTAAGGGAGAACCTGGCAAAAATTCAAGCCCCCATAAACCCTGAGAACACTTCTGCCTATGCAGAACTGTTCACAGAAACCCTGTATAAGCATGTTAATAGCTGCATAGAGGCAGCTGTACCTACCAGGAAGAAGTACAGAACTAACTCAAAAAACAAGCCACCCTGGTGGAATCACAAAATCAATCGGCTGTATAACACGAGGAAGAAAATCATGGCAGAAATTAAGAGGTGCAGTACCCAGCAGGATAAAAGAACACTCATCAAACTAAACAAACATCTCAGAGGACAAATAAAGTCTACCAAAGCCAAATTTGAGGTAAGTTTGGTCTCCCAGGCCAAGGACAATCACAACGCATTCTTTATGTCCGCAACCTCAAAGGCAGTACACCATTGTGTGCAGAGCTCATTGTAAATGGAGCCACATATACGGAGCCAGAAGATATAGCAAACTTCCTGGCTGATAAATTCAGCTCCAGCTTTACTCCTCTCTCCCTCTCAACCTTCCCTCAGGAAATATCAAATATAACATCCCCTTGCTATCACTAGGGAACAGATCCTTAATGCTTTCTCTAAGACCAAGAACACTGCATCAATGGGCCCAGACAATATCCCAGGATGCTTTCTAAATAGCATGAAACACGACCTATCAGGGCCTCTGGAATTACTATTTAACTGTAGCCTCCAATCAGATTTTGTACCTCATGAATGGAGAAAGGCAACAGTCATCCCTCTGCACAAAGTTGGGCCATCTACAGACCATGGAAACTACAGACTCATAAGTCTCACTAGTCTTATATGTAAAGCCATGGAAAGAAATATTATGGAGATCACCAACAGAGATATAGTAAACTTCCAGAAACTGGACCCAAACCAGTTTGGTTTTGTCAAGGGCAGATCATGCTTACTCATCCTGGTGGAATTCTTTGAGAAGGTCACCAAAGCAATGAATGAGGGAAAAATTGTTCACACTGCCTACCTTGACCTGGCCAAGGCATTTAACACAACACCCCACTCGGGCATTGTTGACAAACTCAAGAGGTAAGGTACAAACCCATATGTCACCCGGTGGAAAGCCAACTGGCTGGCTGACCGGACCCAGGAAGTTAGAACTGGGCAGTCTACCTCTACAAAGAGGCCAGTCACAAGTGGAGTCCCTGAGGGATCAGTCCTTGGACCGCTCCTTTTTGTTATTTACTTCTCAGAAGTCAAGGACAATATCAGTGGTGCCTGGCTGACTACATTTGCAGATGACTGCAAATTAGGAGCTGTCATTGACTCTCACCCTGACACAAATGTTCTTCAGGAGGGGCTGACAAAGACAAACAACTGGTGTCAGAGTCACAGACTAAAACTAAATGCCAAGAAATGCATAACAGTATCCTTTGGGAAGTCATCCATCACTGGTAACCATCATATTGGCAACACACCCCTTAGGGTTGATCCAGTACTCAGGGACTTAGGGACACACACAGCTAGCAATCTAGCCTTTGACCACCATGTGTCTACAGTGGTGAGGAAATAATTTTATGTTGCGCAACTTATAAATAAAGGTATGGCATCTAAGTCCAAGGAAGTCATTGTTCTACTGTATTCGGCATTCATCAGGCCTATTATTGAGTACAATGCCCCTTTGGTATGCACTTAACCAGGCATATCAAACAAATGGAACATCCATAGAGGTTCCTCACTAAAAGAATACAGGGCATAAGTAATATGTCCTATGCAGACCACCTCAAGGCCCTATCCTTGTATTCTGTCTCCTACAGGCTTTTGAGGGAAGATCTATGCCTGGCATGTAGGGGATTGTCAGACCCCACTCTGGTGGACCTCCTGAATATCCATAAAACAAACGGCACCAGAATTACCTGTTCTAAAGACTTAAACCTTTCCTTAAACAGAACCTGCTGAAGAGATGAGTATGTATCCCAGAGACTACCCCTTCTATGGAACAGGCTCCCCATCCATGTGAAGCACAGTTCTTCCTTAACCCAATTCAAATGCAACTTGGACAATTGGATGGGTGACCAGAAATTCATCTGTGGTTTGGCACCTATGTCTCTAATGGACACAGGTAACCTGTAAATGGTTCATCTCCCAGGCCCATGCTTACACTTATCAAGGGTATCTGAACTTGTCAGAGATTTGGGATGCATGGCTAGGATTAAAAAGGCCCTTGTGGTCGTTAGCCTACTAAACACCTATAAACCTAAGATGCAAAAAGATCACAGCAAGGCTGACCCCACCAACTGGAAATCATTTCTGTCATTTTGTTATTGAGAGACCACTCATGAGGTAGTAAGATGGACCTGCTCAGTTTGTCTATCACATGTGTCTTCCCTGGAATATGCATTGCTGTTAGACAGTGGTTGGAAGATATTGCCCATTGCCACACACTTAGGGCTTCTCGAGACAGGAGACAAGATCTGGTTCCCTGTTGCTTGTTGATGTACCATACTACTGACATGTTGTCTGTCTGAATTGCAATTGTCCTGAGAAGAAGAGTCCTGGAATGCCTGCAATGCTAAGAGCACTGCTCTCATCTCCAGAACATTGATATGCAAGTTGGCCTCTATGGGGGACCAAGTGCCTTGGACTGTTTTCCCCAGGAAGTGCCCCCCACCCAATCTGGGAATTGTCCATGGTCAGTAAGGGCTTGAGCTGAGGCAGATGAAAAGACAGCCTTTTAATAGCTGTTGTGACTGCATCACCAGGTAAGGTACCATTTGCATACCTGGTTTATTCTGATCTTCGCTGACATGGGTTGAGAAAGCATTGACCATTGTGTCACTAGCACCCATTGTAGAATTCTCATGTGAAATCTTGAAAAGGAGACTAACATTATTGCCCCTAACATTGCACCCAGGGCTTGCAGAATCAGTCAGGCTGACATTCTGGTACTGCAAATTATGTTCCTGACCTGCATCCTTATTGTTAGCACTCTTCTCTTAATACAAGAAGAGAAGCCATCATAGATTGTGTGTTGAACACTGCTCCTATGAATTATAATATATGGGTGGTTGTAGATGAAATTTGTTGTATTTTATGGCTATTCCAAGATGTAAATAAGTCTGTAACACCGGATCTCAAGCTTCTGTCAGTCAATGCCTGGTCACGGTGGTAATGACCCAGTCATCTAAATATGGAAACACCTGGAATCCTTGCAGTCTCAGGTGAGCTGCTACCACTGCCATGCACTTGGTGAACACCCTAGGGGCTGCAGTGAGAACAAAGGGCAGTGCTCTGAACTGATAGTGACTGGCTCCCAGCTGGAAGCATAAGTTCCTTTTGGATCATTTGTTAATTCCTATGTGATAGTATGCATCCTGAAGGTCTGTTGAGCACATCCAGTCATCCTTGCCCAGAAAAGGCAGAATGGAATGAATAGTGACCATCGGGAAATTTGGGTGTTGAACCAACTTATTCAGTACACTGAGATCTAAAACTGGTCTCCAGTCCCATTTTCTTTGCTACTAAAAAGAATCTTGAGTAAGTTCCAGATTTTATTTGGTCTGATGGGACCTCTTGGATTACTTTTTCTTTCTTGCACCTGTTGCTGCTTCCTTCTAATTGGGTGGAACATCTGGAAATTTTCTTGACAATGGAGGAGACGGGGAAAAAGGAATTATATAACCTCTGGAAATAATTCTCTGCATCCCGCTGTCTTGTGTTATATCCAGCCAGGTTTTTTGGTGCAGAGATAAGCATCCCTTGACTGCCTCCAGAGGTAGGTAATTGGGCCTCCATTCAAGAATGCTGAAAGGGTCTGTCGGAAAAAAAATCTCTAGAGCCTCGGTTTTGCGGGCCTGCTCTGCCATGAGGGCATTGTCTTCCACTATCAACCCCCCCGCCTCTAGGGGAAATAACTCTACGTGTGTCCTGGAAAAGACCCTGAGAATTTCTGAACCATATTTTTTGACCTCCCGTTCATTCCTGGAAAAGGTCCGTTGAGGGATGAAAAATGCGCACCACTGCAAAGAGGGTCTTTCCATCTTTCTCACACCTGGACAGTGTGTTTTTACTGTGAGATCAAACAAAGAAACACCATCAAAGGGAGCATTGACGAACGATGACTTGAAGGACTCCGACAAAATCACACAGGCACATCCAGCCATGCCTCCTGATGGAAATATCTGAACCCGCAGCCCCTGAGGCACCTTCTGCAGCATGGGAGATAAGCCTCATGGACGAATTAGAGATAACCTGTAGGGTAGTCAGCTGAAAGACTACTGAAGATTGAGCCTCAGCAGTTTGGGTTCCAGAAAGAGATTTCAATTTAATCAAATCTCTTTGAAGCCTTGTAAAATGTCCCAAATAGTTCAGCCATCTGAGTGCAAAAGTCACTGAAGCATAAACATTCTTCCCAAATCTGTCTATTGCCCTAGACTCTGTATTAGGGGGATGGACAGTGGAACCCTGCTTCACGAGTTCCTTTTTTTGTAGCTGCCACCATGACCATGGCATCTACTGGCACTCTTTTACCCCAACATTCCCTGCCTACTGGAGGAGCCCGAATTACACTGGTTTCTTTGGGACAGGCTCAATCGTATCAGGTCCCTTCCAGGCTCGCCTAGAAATCAAATGAATGAGTTCAACAGTGAGCGAAGTAACCCAGGAAGTAGACTGGCCAGTCTCAAAGGCTTCCAGGAATACAGATTCCTCCAAAGGGTCTTGGGAAGACCACCGACCCTTCTGCTTAAGGATCTCAAGAATGTCTCCAAAAGAGACGTCATTGGGTGGTGATTTTGGGGACCCCTCTCCTTCATTGAAGTCACTATCCTCAGTGACTGACTGTTGAGGAGAGTCCAAGTGCCTCCCTTTTGCACTTTCTCTTCCTACAGACTTCCTCTGTGGGGTGGTCCAGTGAAGTACCAGAAAATACCAAGATACCCTGCTGGGTAGTCTGGAAGCTTTGAGCTGGCTGTCCCTGTGGGTTAGAATGTTGAGGATCATGGTGCAAAGACATCTGAGAAGTAGAGGGTGGATCCGAGGGGGAAAGACCCATCTGATCTGCTGGAGCAGAGAACATTCTCTTCACAACCTCAAAGATAGATCGCTCCAGGGAGAAGGAAGACAATGGAGCCAAGAAAGAAAGTTTCTGGCCTGCTGCCTCTGTCCACCCCAAGAACAATCCACCCAAAGCAGAAGTCTGAGCCGAGCTGTCCAGTGCCAAAGCTCCGAGAGGAAGAGATGACTCTGAAAACCTTGGAGTCATCTCCAACCTCCCAGACCCAACAGGGATGCTTCAGCTCCTAGAATCATCTGGCTCCGAGGATGTTGGAGCCAGTACACTCAGATCTGTATTCAGATCCTAAGACAGTGCACTCTTTTGATCTGAACCAGACAGACCCAGAAGTCTTGGATCCAAGGACTCTAAAACCACAGGTTGGATTATAGAAGGAGCTGTAATGGGCGGAGTAGATGACTGGACTTCCTGACCCTCAGGGGTAGGAATTGTGAGAACTCCTCTCTGAAATTGCTCCGTGAAAAACTTCTTCTTCTCCACATCTGCTTCCGTGAGACTACTGGAGGAACAAGGATACCAGAGATGGCAACTCTCTAAAAAGGGAGTGGGCACTCTGGATGAGACTGGAACCAGACTTGGAGAATACGTACTCCTTGGCAAAGATGTGGGATCCAACATAGACCTTACCAGATCCGACAATGGTTGGACCATAAGTAATTTCGGATGCAGCTTCTCTTTCTTCTTCCTAAGCTCCAATGAAGAAGAGGCTAGAGACTCACAAGACTTGGACCTCTTGGCATGGTCTTGAGACTTGTGACTGGGGGATTGAACCCCAGCAATGGCTTCAGAAAAAGAAGATGGCAGTAAGTCTTTTAGAATCAACTTATTTCTCCTATGCACTAAAGCGCTGAGGATGAACCCACAACAAATACCACAATCCTGATTTAGATGCTCCAGACCCAAGCAATATACACAGAGATTGCGGGCATCAGAATAAGGCAACTTTTGCCCACACTTTCCACACTTCTTAAAATCTAATGGAGCTTTTTCAGACATTGTCTAAAAGGAAGAGTTATCTTAACAAGAGAAGACAAACTAAACTACTACTATTTTTTTTAAAAAATAAGGAAGAAGAAAAGTAAAAATACCAACAATGGTATTTATAGAACTACAAAAATCTTGTAGATTGAGGGAAAAGTACCAACAATGATAATATAAGAACAATATACTAAGTATAAAAAGGGGGAAAGGAAGGAAAATTAGGCCTACCAATGATCGTAGGAAATATTACACGCAAAGTGTAAAGAAAGAAACAGCAGAACAACTTTGAAATAAAATTAAAGGTTAAAGATTAAGAAAACAGTCGTTTGTAAAGAGTTTTAGAAAGGAAGTATCAAAAATAGACTTATCTTTCATTGTAAAGTCGAGAGCTGGAGGCAACCATGTCTAGCTGCTAAATTGGCAAACGAGATCTGAGGGTTGTTAGGGGTGGTGCACTATGGGTAAAGAAGGAGCTCGAGAGTTTGCTGGAGACCACGAGCTAGTATAATGGCTGAGGTGGATCTGAGGATCAGATCCGATCCCATTAGTTGAGGAATGAATGAAAATTGACATCATCAGATGAAAAATTATACAGATTGTACAAGAGATAAAAAGTCATATCTAAAATTAGGAAGTCAACACCAAAAAAGAAAAAACAAACTCTCTCATTAAACTGAACAGACAACTAACAGAACTAATAGGACTAATTAAGTGCAACAAAGCAAATTTTGAGGTAAAAATAGCTTCCCAGTCCAAGGACAACCATAAGGCCTTCTTTAGTTATATCTGAAACCTCAAAGGCAGCACACAATAGTGTGCTGAACTGTTGGTAAATTAAGCCATGTTTACAGAATGGCAGACAGTGCAAATCTTCTGACTGACAAATTCAGCTTCAACTTTAACGCCATCTCACCCCCAACAACCCACTAGGATATATCATCTAACATAATCCCTCCAACTATTAGTAGGGCTTCCTCCGATTTGGATGAAAGCGCTTACTGTTTATTGTGACTAGTATTTTGGATTATTAAATCATCTTTATTTCATCTTCTGGCTGTGCTTGTGGTTCTTGGAGAGAGATTATTCTGTTCCACTGAGGTGTGTATTTTGAAACCATTTGATATACTACCCCAATTGGGCATTGCAAATTAACTCACAAAATTAGGCATAAACCCCTATATTACTCATTGGCTAGTCAAATGGCTCACAGACAGGAGTTAGTTACGATTGGAGAGACCACCTCCACAAAGAGGATGGTCCCCAGTGGCAACCCCCGGGCTCTGTGCTGGATCTGCTCCTCTTTGGCATCTATTTTTCAGAACTCAAGGGCCTCTGGCCTACCAAGTTTGCAAGCTAGAAGCAATCACAGAAACTCACTAAGATACTTACAGGAAGGTCAAATACAAACAAATGACTGGTGCCAAAACCACATCTTAAAACTCATTGCCAAGAAATGTATAACAATATCTCTATGGAAATTGGCCACCCAGGAAAACTCTCTCATTGATGAAACACCCCTAAAGGTAGACACAGTAGTCAGGGATTTTTTGGTACTCATCTAGACTAACCTGTCTTTTAAGCAGCATGTGTCTAAGGCTGTAAGAAAATCATTCTATGCCATTCAACTTAAAGTAAGGACATGACATCTAGTTCCAAGGAAGTCATCACGCCACTACATTCAGTCATCAGAAGACCCATCACTGAATATAAAACCCCTTTTTGTATGTACCTGACCAGGCACATGCAACAACTGCAATGCCCACAGTGGTTCTTCACAAAAAGAGTATAAGGCACAAACACAATGACCTATGCAGATCGCCTTAAAGCTCCATCTCTATAATCTTGTTTCCTGCAGACTAATGAGAGCCTATTTATGGCTGGCATGCAAGGCTTCCTTGGATCCCGCTCTGATTGACCTTCTGCATATCTGCAAAATGAACAGCACCAATACTAGATTTAAGGATTTAAATTTTTCATGCAAATTAAATAGGACATGATGGAGGGACAGGTATGTATCTCAGACAATTCCCATCCTCTGGAAATAGGCTTCCTGTCCATGTGAAGCAGAGCCTTTCCCTAACCCTATTCAACGCAACCCCGATCAGTGGATGGGAAATTGAAATTCCACCCCCCCATCCCCTCCGGTCTGACACCCATGTCCCAGAGGCAGCCATTAAATCATGCCCTGTATAACATACATCCCTTAAAATAACCTCTAAGGCACAATAACTCGTGGGACACATTTGGGTTGCATAGCTAGGCTAATAAAGGCCCCAGTGGTTGTTAGCCTAGCATATACCTAACAATCTTTTAAAGGCTACTTTAGATGGGACAAAGTTTGTACTCCATCTTGGGTTTTCTGTTTCTTATAGGCAGGTACACCAATTAATGGCATGCAACAATCCTGTATGGGTTATTCAGCATGAACATCAGAACACTTAGTTTAGTGACTGTAAAGAGAAGCAATTTTTGTTGTCTCAGTATCACATGTTCTTTGACTTTATGGCAGTCTGACCCAGGGACAAAGATATGAATGTCTGATACTATCAATGCACTGCAATCTTTTGTTGGTCTGCAGTCAGGCCTGCTTTGTTTTGTTCTGTTCTTTCTTAACCCTACACATCCCAAACTTTGTGTAATGCAATGCACATGTTACTGTTCATGACATTTACTATTACTGATGTGTCTGACCTTCATGACATCCATCCTAACAGTATAATGTATAGCTGCCAAAACAAGTACTTAAAACAGATACACAATCAGACTGCTGGAAGTAGAGTGAGAACACCATTAATTTATTAACAAAAAAATACAACAAAGTACTTAATTTCAAGAATTTAGACAGTTAGTTTAATATTAGAGTAACTAGATTTTAATTACTTCAAAACAAATGCCTATAAATTTAGTGACTAAAAGGAAAACGGAAATCACACAGAAGACAGCACTGCAGACTATTTTTGATTACAGATTTTTGTCATTTGGCTATTGCATCATTTTATTTGTATTTAGTTCTTTAACTGGTGTGCTCAGACTTTTTCAGATCCACCTGCTTTTCTACTTATTCCTCCTTTTCTTTTTGTAGAGCTTCTTTGTCATCCATCATCTCCTTGGATGGATCCACCTCCTGAATGCTGTGCTCAGAAACTGCAGCTTCTGATTTTTTGTCATCATTCACTTCTAACTCAAGCTCTTCAAATGAAGAGTTGCTGCCTCCTGACTCACTGCAGCTATGTTCACAGCGATGGTTTTCCTCCTCCTGGTCACCGTTCACAGGGACCGATGGCGCTGATGTTGTGGACTGCACCACAGCTGGGGTTATGGATGGCTCCCCACTGTCAGAAGGCTGTGCACCATTCTCTGTAGGGGTCTCACTCAAAGAGCCTGTATCTGTTAAAATAAATAAATAAGACACAATGAGACTAACATATGTGCTGAAACAAATCTGTGAATGTTTTCAGAAGCCATACAGAAGGATAGAGTGAGTCTGTATAATAACTTGCCACATTAAATGCTACTTTAACTTGGCATTACAAAACTTTAGTACCACAGTTAAAATGTATGTTAGTAACACTTTCTAATATAAATCTGGAAAATTGAAATAGCATTGTGTACTTATTTATTTAAGCGTGTAAACTGTCTGACATTTCAGCCACAAGCCAACCACACACAATACAGAAAAACATGATGTGCATAGTCATCAGAAAAAAAGTTAAACAAAAGTTGCAAAACTGCTGCAATTAAATATAGATAAAAAAATAGACATAATACAGTCAATCAAATATGGAAGTTAAAATCTGCACCATCACAACAAGGAATGCCTCTACAAGATTAAATCTATCTGTAAGATTAAAAAACAGTATTACACTAAGTTGCCTTTTATTCCGTGTGTTATAGTCCAGACACTTAACAAGTCCAAACCTTTAGGACAGAGAGAATCTTAAGCCATTTTACCTGTCAAACCTAATTTTACTGCAAGAGATGACTTTATACTGGTAGATACATTATATGATGCACAATTTGGACGCTATGGCTCTGACAGCATAATGTCATTTACATGACGTCTACTAGGTTTACAACTACAAAAATAAATCAGCAAGTTTATAAACTGAGTAGTTAACAATGCTAAATGAAAATGACAATCATTCTCTGAGGCGTATACCTTTTTAGGTTTTCAGTGGGTTATGTGAAAAAAAAATTGGATTGGATTTAAAAAGTCACTGCTGCAGCTTGGTAAGGGCTGCCACCAAATTCCAATGTTAGAGTTTAGTGTCAAAGACAGCTCCTAGAGACTTCAAGACTAAAAAAAACGAGGGAGTTTGATTAGGTATGGAAAGTAATTAGATGACTTAAAACAACCTTCCCTTATTCATGTACCATTGTACTTCACAAGCTGGTGGAGTGCCCTCAGCAAATGATGGTGGGGTGTGTCACAAGGACACTTGTAAAGCTGTAAAACAGACAAGAAAGCCGAGACATCAGAGTTAAGGTACACAACTCTGGGGAGAAGACAACCAACGCTAACAGGAGATAATTGGAATCTACTAGAGTTAAGCTATAAGCACAGCTAAGCAAATCAACCAAATGGGGTAAGAGGAGGTCCTGAGCTAATTTTCAGCATATCCTGCCATAATACGTCATGTCAGTTTTTCAGGAAACAACACAGGCATCCTGCATAAGAAATCAAGGGGAAGAGAAGTAGATCTGCACAAGACAATCTATATCAAACTGTGTGGATGAGTAGCACAGTGGTGAGAACCAGATCTTAGAAAGTAAAATAGATAATCTGGAAAGGGAAGTCAAACAGATGACTTCAGAGTCTGGCTAGTCACATTGCCACCTGACTTCTGTATATAAAGTGGAATAGTGCAGATATGCACAGGAGACACAGATTACAGACCAAACAGCCATGATTGAAATGTGGTAGATATGTAATGTATCCTGTTAGGTAACAACGTAATAAGGCAGAAAACCAAAATGACTTTAAAAAGATCAGTACAGTCAAAGCATGAAGAAAGCAAATACTTTATTTGTTAATTTAAATCCATTTAATCACAGTGTACTTAATAACTGTCATAAGAAACAATTATGAATAAACAATACACTGCAAAACCAAGATAAATGTATCCCTTCTGCAAACTGAACAGTAAAGTTCATAACAACAGTCTGATAAATTCTAAATATAACTCAGCTGCACACAATATATTACATACTACTTGCAAACAGCACAAACACTGTCTCACAAATAGGCAGGCAAAAACAATGTAAAGCTTACATCTAGTACCAGTTGATCATAAGTGATCAACAATTCCATTTAAAAAATCGAAATAAAACGAATAAAATTATGCAAATACATAATACATGGAAAATGGTACCAGGATAAGTTATAGTTACATAGTATTATTTACTTACACCAGGCTTCCTAAAAACCTGCAAAAATTATCATAAATTCTTTACAATTTTAGAAATAAACGAATGCGTCATATGACACGAGGCAGCAAACAGAACTCCCAGAGCACAGCTAGCACAAACAAGTAATAAAGTTTTCAACAATTATTTACTGAATTTATTAACCAGAGAGCACCTCTTGCCAGCTAAACGTGCTACTGTGATCGAACAAAGAAATGCCATGCATTTCATATTTCATTGGTTTAATGACTTGAAGGACACTGTCTGCAGGTTACACCTCAGGCTTTACATCCCCTGAACCAGTAACTAAGGTCTGAAAAATCTGTAGCTTTAAAGGAATTGATTATAAGCCAACATGAATAGGGATCAGTAACAGGGCAAGAAAAATGGCTGGGAATACTATGACATGTCTGCTATGGTAAAAGCCTCCATCAGCTGAGAGATACAGGCACACAGCACAACATACGCATGATTAGTATACAGCAGATGTATTGTGCCAGTGAAGTATTTATTTCTATGTGCCACATTCACAAAAGGGTCAGGAAATTATTATAAACAAACAGGAGCAAGCAAGAGAGCAAAGCAAATGGCCTACACTGCTACAGCATTCACACTATGGCATGCCATACATCCTTACCAGCAGATTCCAAGGGGTTGGACTAACCCAGGAAGCCTGTTAATAAAGAACACACAGTGATGTTTTAAATGGCTTTGATTCACCACAATGTGCGTCATTTGGTGGCTGTGACAGCCATTGAATTTAGTCACAATCACACCAGTGTATGTAAGATATGATAGGGACTTGCATGAGGCGGGCAAGCATGGAGTCCTTGCTTGGTTTCAGATTAATTCTGCTGTGGCTGCCTGGATGAAACAAGGCAAATTATCCTACTATACTCTGTCAACATAATCAACAGAGAAACAAGTTACATACATCAAAAAGTGACTGGCTACAGTTTAAAAATCCACTCCGTTTTGCAGCCTTCACACCCTGATGATTTTCCTTTGTGATAGAAGCATCTAGTTATTAAGGTTTCGGACACTGTATGGAATACATGTCACCATTCTCAATGCTAGTGTCTGCTGAGCAGCTCAGAGGCTCAATGCAACAACGGTATTTGAAAAAGCCATACAACTCGTCTCCTAAACCTGACTCACGTGGACAATTTGCAAAATTATTTTTGCACCTAGTGGCACTCAACCTTTATATATGGAACTGATGGGTACATTCTCTGTACAATTTAAAATAGATTGTTAGGGAGCCGAAGAGTACATCATGTGAAAGACACCTTAATTGCAAAGATCACTTTAAATTTATACAATACTCCATGCAGGGAACATAATGAATGTAGTTTTTCTTAAGCAACTGTTTTTGCCTCTGACTTATTTACCTTCCCTCATGTCAGAACTTTAAAAGGGCAACAGGACACAAACACTTGATCCTGAATTAAGATCCAAAAAGGTGGAAAAAAACCCACAATTGCTATAATACAAAAAGCTCTTTATAATTTTAGAAGATAGAGTATATTTAGGTCTCAAAGCAGTAAAAAAATCAAGTTGTTATCCAAGTTAAACAGGACAAAGTAATAACTGTGACTGAGTCAGTTAAAAGAATGAATAGAGTATTAACATGTAAAAGCTGACCATAAGGAACACAAGCTGACAGACACCATATTATATCCAAGGTTAGCACTGATATGTATCAGAGATGAAAAGTTATTTTACATCAGGTGAGACAGTGGCACTCTATAGTGCTTCTTCATTTTTGGAAGAGGAAAAGGAGAAGTACACTATCGTATCCTTAGCAAATTAAATAACTATTGACTTCTGTAAACCAAGTTACTCCCGCTAAGACTGTGGTCTGTTTTCAGTGGAGATCCAAAGTGGCAAGTCAACAGAAAAATGAGATTTACTTAGGACACCAGTGTAATTCCTCTGCTCTTCTTTCCATTAGGTACCATCCATCTAAACTACATCCAACTCGGGTAGATGTGACTTTGACAATATCTTGTATGAGGGAAAATACCTTAGAAATACAGCAACCCGAAATGATGCAATGCAGTGCCAAGTACTGAAATACACTTCAAATTACCTGGGGACACACCAGAACCCACAGCCTTCTCATCATCTGGAACAGAACCATACCTCTCAACAGTCCAGATTTCTGCCTCATATTTCTGCTCTGTTCCTCAAAAAGTTTGTGCTTTTCCAGCAAATCATTGAGGACTGAAGTCACTAAATAATGACAGGCATTTCAGTTTCAGACTTCATATCCTTCAGAAAAATGCAAGCAAATGCAAAACCTGTTATTCTACCAATGTTCTAAGTTTATAAAGGCAATATTTAAAATGTATCCCTATTTGTGGGCCTCTGTTCCCTCATTATTTCTGGCTCTGTCCAGACTTCTTGTGCTAAGAAGTTGAGAGGTATGAATAGAACCCATAGCCTTTTGACACTACAGGCATCGAAAGTGAGTCAGCAACCTGTTGGGCCACTGATACTGCAAAACAGTTACAAACAAAGATAACATACCCACCTAAAAATGTGTGCATCAACCCTAGAAGTCAGGGCAAGACTCAGTTGAAGAAAGAAGCTTGTATATTTGCTGCTCAAAGCATGCACAGTACTATGTGAGAGATTATTCTCTCTCTAGGTTGTTTCAAACAAGATTACAAAAAATCAGCTAATTAAAACACCGTTTCTGCTGTTAACACATGCTAGGCTCAATTAGTAAAAGAAATGACTATCTCCTTATTCTAGTAGAAAAACATGAATTGATTTCAGCATAAAATTAAATTTTATTCTAGCTTCAGAGATGGATGCTTACATATTCTGTGCTAACAGATTTGGCACTTTCTCACTAAGTTGGTCAGTCTCAGACACAAGTTTTAAGACTATTAAACTGTACAAATCACTATATTTTGCTATTGTTCTTTGGTCTTCCACAGACCAACCACTTATGCATCCAAATAACCCTTTTGCTCATCCTCGCTCCAGACATCAGAAGATATCCAGATGGCGACAGAAGAGCCATTAACAGCAGTTGTCATCCTGAAGGATGCTAAATTACAGACACACAATACAAACAAAGCCCTCTGATTTGGCATTGTTAGAATCACTGACGTGAAAGGATAATACTAGCTTTTATTTGGGACTTGAACCTAAGGCCTGCTGCGTACTTGTCCTGTTGGCACTGCAGCTGACCAACAAAAGCCACTGAACAGATTGGTTTTGAATTTTCCCTTAAAAGCCTTAACTTTTCAGTTAAATTATTAAATTATAAAAATGCACACAAATACAGACAAAGCCCTTTGGTTTGGCACTATCAGAATGACTGGAGACGAAGGATAATGTTAGCTTTTATTTGGAACTTATTTGGGGGATGTTAGGAGTTTCTGTTATACTCAAAAAAGCCCTGCCTCTGCTACGTAAGCGAGTGCTTCTGCACATCTGTGATACTAGGTTGGACTGTGTGCACTGTCAGGCCAGACTCATTAACTGGTATACCTTACAGTGGAACTTAAATGACTTCCTACCCTCAGGATAAGCAAGCCAACCAAGGCTTCTCATTCACATCCCTCCCCAACGAGCTCCGCTAACACCTGAGTTATTAAGTGACCCCTAGGTCATCTAAGACATAATCAGGGTAGCATTCTTCTGTGCAACAGAGCTGACCTGGAGATGTAGTAATTGTGCTGAGGAATCAAAATTACTAATAACATCCAACAAACAGTTAAACACGGAGCTGAATCTAGTTAATTGACAAACAGCAGTGATACATGAACTACAGAACATTAGCGGAAGAAGAGTCGATAAACAAACCACGTTTCCTTTAGAGCAGTAGCTTGCTGTCATCATGGTCAGCCCTTACAAATATTCATCTAGCACTATAATACAGGTGGTTTAAAAAATGCATTGCTAATAAACTTCATCCAACACTTCTGGGTTTGACTGCCTCACCATCAGCTTGCATGGTTTACAAATCAGAGCAAGTCATTTAACTAAACTACTTTCAGGCCACCATTAAAGATGGACACTTCTGCCTAACAGTCTTATTCAGTGAGCAAATGAAAAAAATAATTGCAAATATGTCATCTATCTCCTTCAGAAATAAGGAGATATTAACACAAACCAAACAGACCCAGTAAATATAACAGTTTTGTTCAAATCCCCTGCTAAGTAGTACAGGAGAGATAATCAAATGGATACATACAACAGGAATAAAATACCAAAGTTATAACAAAAACAAAATTTTTGCACCTACCATAATGATATATCAGTGTTGCCAAACTGTCATCCAATTCAATATTTAGGTTGGCAGATCCGACCTCTGTACCTTCTTTCAGAGCTTTGGATCTGAGGCTCTGCTCCCTTCCTACCCATAATTCCCTTCTCCCCTCTAAGCTACCTCAGATCTAGATTTCTTGCATAAACTAAATTATAGATCTATTCCTGAAAACTGTAGAAACATGAACACATCTAGGCTACTAGACTTACTAATACCTTAGTAGAACCAAAGGACTTTTCTGAACCAGGTCTGTCCAAGCACCAGAGGTTACAGGTGACAATTTGGAAGGGGTAGGGAGGGAGGGATGAAAGTAAGACAACACAGACCAACTGTTAGCTTAAGTACATAACTTTCATAGCCAATGTTGTCTATTTACGTCCGATTCAACATTTGGGACAAATTCCCAAGCTGCCTAAAAGGCAGCTGGGTGGTATTAAGGAAGTACATTTCTGAGTATAGTGGAATCAATAGATGCATGTGCTCTGGACTGTATGTCCAGTTTGTAATGATATAAATGTGTGAACTGTAGACCATGTTGATGCTCCAAAAATATCAGTGGGAACTCTCTTCATAAATGCTGTAGAAGTATTTGCTCTAGTGGAATAGGCCTTTGATTTCGTGTAAACCGCAGACATTATACACAAAGGAAACACAGTCCAACAGCCACTTAGAAATAATGACTTTTGAAGTATTTCTTCTCAATTTTACTACAGAAAAGGATAGAAAGAGTAAGTCTGACTTTCTTATATTCTTGGTACCGTGTAAATAGAATATGAGCTGTCTGTGAACATCTAGTGTGTGCTGCAAATGTTCCTCTTTGTCAACCGAGTGCTCTTCCAGGCAATTTCTACAGTTACATCCTACTGCGCCTCTAGGCGTTAAATATTACTTTTTCATATTTGCATTAATAATACCAAAACCATGCTACATAGAAGGTATCAGAATATTCTAGCACAGCTCCTCGTGGTGGCCAGCAGTGTTCCTCTAGCAGCAGAGACCAGAAAAGACTACCTTTCCAGATTTTAAGTATTTTTTCTTGGCTTTTTCGACTTTTTGTGCCTTTCGACCACTGTTTCTGCTTGTTTTATCAAAGTCTGCACTGTTTTTACTGTGTTTATAAGCTAAAACTGTTTACTGCACTTGCTAGTTTAAGTTTTGCCTAAAAGTTAAACTACAGGCTAATACACTCAAGTGTACTAGCTTTTGATAGCATTTAATCGAAAATCATAGCATTTATTGTGTTTTCTGCTTTTCTGTAAAAAAACTTGAAAAAAACAAAAAAAATATCCTTGTTTTTCCATACTTTTCTAACTAGTGTTCCAGAGACCAGATTTTGCTGATCCCTGGGCTTTGTCTTGGTTCCTGTGTTTCTCCATTTTCCTTGTTTGGTCAGGGGGAAGTTTCTTTACTCACCAGTGAGAGTGGGGAGTACTGAGCTGCCTGTTTGTCCTTAGAGGAGTGGTTTAAGGCAGTAACTTGTAGTCTATTGGCCATTTTGGGTCATTTCCTGTCTTTTCCAGCCCCCGCTATAAAGCGCGTTTTGGCTTTTTCAGCTATTGAGAACTCAGCACAGCTCCTCGTGGTGGCCAGCAGTGTTCCTCTAGCAGCAGAGACCAGAAAAGACTACCTTTCCAGATTTTAAGTATTTTTCTTGGCTTTTTCGACTTTTTGTGCCTTTCGACCACTGTTTCTGCTTGTTTTATCAAAGTCTGCACTGTTTTACTGTGTTTATAAGCTAAAACTGTTTACTGCACTTGCTAGTTTAAGTTTTGCCTAAAAGTTAAACTACAGGCTAATACACTCAAGTGTACTAGCTTTTGATAGCATTTAATCGAAAATCATAGCATTTATTGTGTTTTCTGCTTTTCTGTAAAAAAACTTGAAAAAAACAAAAAAAATATCCTTGTTTTTCCATACTTTTCTAACTAGTGTTCCAGAGACCAGATTTTGCTGATCCCTGGGCTTTGTCTTGGTTCCTGTGTTTCTCCATTTTCCTTGTTTGGTCAGGGGGAAGTTTCTTTACTCACCAGTGAGAGTGGGGAGTACTGAGCTGCCTGTTTGTCCTTAGAGGAGTGGTTTAAGGCAGTAACTTGTAGTCTATTGGCCATTTTGGGTCATTTCCTGTCTTTTCCAGCCCCCTGCTATAAAGCGCGTTTTAGCGCGCTTTAGCGCGAATTAGCGCGATTTAGTGCGGAGTTGCCACTGTTGCACACTAGGGCAGCTCCGGTTAAGCAGGTTTAAACTATTCGGGCTACCTAAAGTCCACTCTTCAAATTTTCCCTTAAAACTACCTTCCTTGAGCTATACTACTGATCTAATCAGCGTATCCTAGAACTAAAAGGATCATCTCTACTTGACTCCAAGTAGACTATTCTCTATCTGGTAAACCTAGCACTTACTCCTACAGTACTTATTACCTTGATACGGCACTCTTGTCATAGATAGTACCCCAAAAAGGCAAACCCCCATTTCTCGGTCACCCACGTCCCCCGGAATCTTTTTTAAAGTTTTTTGTCTATTCCTTCTAGCATGTCGAGGGATCAGTTACTAGTGTCCTCTCCTGCTCAGCTGGTGAACCTGGGAATATTGAGGCAATGTTACAATTGCATCATGTACACAGACAACCCTCTCCTCCTCCTCCCACAAAACACAAATACATGCGAGAGATGCAACTATACGGCCAAACTGGAGGCTGAGCTCTCTCAACATAGGACTGGCAAGACCAGTCAGGAGGAGAAGGTTACCACACACACTATAGACCCAGTCTCACATAGTACCACCACAACCTCAAATCATACACATAAACACACAAAGACATACTCGGAGGCTCTGATCAAAAATCTACCAAAACAGCAGAGGCCACCAAAGCAGACACCCAAACAACCACCACCTCAGAACACAACACCTGCAACACATAGACCTCACAGTCAGAGTGTCAAACAGTCACAGCCCTTAAGGCCAAACACAATGCCAGACACACTAGTCATTGGTGACTCCATAGTCAGACACACTGACGTCCCGCTCACCAGACTGAGTAAGGAGAAGGTCACAGTAAGCTGCCTGTCGGGTGCTAGAATCCGCCACATAACGCAAGCACTCAGGTCTCTCAACAGCAGGTACAAATATGACTCAGTCATTGTCCACGCTGGTGTAAACGACCTGAGACGTACCTCCTTGGACTACATGAAAAGAGACATTGAGGAGCTCTCTGATTATGTAGCCCAGGCAGGTATGACCCTGACCTTGAGCAGTATCCTACCTTCACCAAGAATGATGCCACAATACAGAGATAAGATGATCAGCTTTAACAATTGGCTTAAGTACTGGTGTCATTCAAAGGGGATCCAGTGTCTGTCTGCCTGGGATGACATGCTGGACAAGCCACGCTGCTTCGCAAGGGACGGCTTGCACCTGTCACCCTGGGATTCGGATATTGGCAAAGGCTCTTGCCACCCCCATAGTGCCTTTTTTAGGCAAGGCTCAAATTCTAAACCTACCACCCTAGAACACAAAAAAGGAAAAAAACTAAGGGTAATGCTGCTCAATGCCAGAAGTTTAAATCTCAAAATGTACGCACTCGAAGCCCTTCTCAGTATGGAGAACATCGATGTATGTGCTGTGACAGAAACCTGGTTCAAGGCTCCTGAGAGCACCCCAGCACTATCAGGTTTTACCTCATATCATGCGTTCCGGCCCCAAAATCCGGACAATACTAAGAAAGGAGGGGGGGTATCCATATTCATCAAGGACACCCACACCTCAAGACTGGTGGCAACGCACGATGCATCGGAGACCATCCAGGTGCAATTAACCATAGGCAAGACTGCTCTGCAAATTGTAGCATGTTACAGGCCACCCTCACAAACTCAGGAAGCTCACATGGCCTTCCTGAAAACACTAGAGGGGATAAATGTATCACCAAACACCATCATACTAGGTGACTTCAATTACCCTAATATAGACTGGGAACACTACTCAAGCCCAAACACCCTAGCCCAAAAGTTCCTGGAATTCATAAACTCAAATGCCATGGAACAACTAGTCACCATCCCCACAAGAGGAGATAACATACTTGATCTCATCATCACGAACATGGGAGCACAATGTTCAACACCGAAGTATACCCTCACTGGTGAGATCAGATCACAAACTAATCTCGCTGGAGGTCCTCATTCCACCCCCACCTGAAATAAAAGACCACAGTAAAGAACTTCTAAAGCCGACTTCACACTTCTAAAGACTAGTGTGGTCTCCTTTAAGGCCCCGAGCAGTGGAAAACAGTACTCAAGCCGCTGAATCACTTACAAATGCCTTCTACCAGCACCTGCAGGACTGCATGGATAAGGCAATCCCAAGCAAAACAAAGACTCTCTGTACCAAAGGTAAGCGTCCAGTCTGGTGGACCCCAGCCATAAACAAACTCTACAACAAAAGGAGGAAGCTACTACAAGATAGAGCAAAATCCTTAAAAGGTAAGACACCCTTGATCACTATAAGTAAAAACTAAGAGCTCTCATAAAATCATCCAAAGCAAATTTCGAGAGAAAAATAGCTAAAGACTCAAAAGACAATCATAAGGCCTTCTTTAGCTATGTTAGAAACCTGGGAGGAAACTCCCAGATATGCTCAGAACTAGTTCAAAATGATGTGAAGATTACTGATCCTACAGACATTGCCAACATACTGGCTGACAGGTTCAGTGCAAACTTCTCCCCACAAGGAGAGATATCTATACCAGACGATTGGAGCCCCGCAAACATCTCCAATGCCCAAGTGAGAACTGCTCTCCAAAGCAAAAACACAGCATCCATGGGACCTGATGGTGTCCCCGGCTGTGTGCTCCACGAACTCAATGAGGAATTAAACCCACAGCTAGGACAGCTGTTTAATCAAAGTCTTACCTCTGGATACGTGCCCAGGAGTGGCGCACTGCAACTGTGGTCCCACTTCACAAAGGCGGTGCCTCCACCGACCCTGGAAATTACTGGCCCATTAGCTTGACAAGCCTTATCTGCAAAGCCATGGAGAGGATCATAATGGACCTCATAAATAAAGACATAGGGAATTTGCAGACTTTGGATCCAACCCAGTTTGGCTTTGTCAAAGGCAGATCATGCCTTTTAAACTTGGTTGACTTTTTCGAAACAGTCACCAAAGCCATTGATGAGGGAAAGGCAGTCCATACAGCCTACCTCGATCTGGCTAAGGCCTTTGATACAATACCCCACTCGGGTATCATTGAAAAACTCATCAGCTTAAATGTTAACCCATACATTACAAGATGGGTTGTAAACTGGCTGAGTGACAGAACCCACAGGGTCAGAGTTGCTGGCGCCATGTCAGACTCAAAGCCTGTCACAAGTGGTGTCCCACAGGGCTCAGTCCTGGGCCCACTCTTGTTTGGCATCTACTTTTCTGAAGTACAAGCAAACACAGGAGGGTTATGGCTGACAAAGTTTGCAGATGACTGCAAACTGGGCGCCATAGTAGAAAATACATCTGACACAGATATCCTCCAGAAGGGTCTCACAGAAACGGATAACTGGTGCCAGAGCCACGGCCTAAAGTTGAATGCCAAAAAATGCATAGTCATACCCTTCGGGAAAAACAAGGTTACCCCTAGCTACCAAATAGGTGGCAATCCACTGAGCACAGAAGAAGTTATCAGGGACCTGGGGACCCAGGTTGATAGCAGTCTGTCATTCGACACCCATGTAGCTAAAGTAGTTAGGAAGACCTTCTACATTGCCCACCTTATCATGAAGGGATTCTCATCTAGATCAAGGGAGGTCATAGTCTCCCTTTACTCATCACTCATCAGACCAATGATTGAGTACAATGCCCCATTCGGAATGTATCTGACCCGACACTTGCAGCAGCTGGAGAGGCCACAAAGTTCCTCACCAAAAGGATAAAGGGTCTCAAAAATCTGTCCTATGCTGCCCGACTGAAAGAACTCCAGCTCTATTCAGTCGCCACCGCTTGCTCAGAGGTGACCTTTGCCTAACATACAAGGCCATGTCAAACCCAGATTTGATGAATATGCTTCACCTCAAAAAATCTAGATCTATCAGAGCCACAAGGGCGGGAGACTTAAACCTCGACACGGCTATTAATAGGACGTGCTGGAGGGATAGATTCATCACCCAAAGACTCCCTATGCTGTGGAACAAAATCCCGGTATATGTGAGGCAGAGCACCTCGCTGGCCTTGTTCAAGAGAAATCTTGACCAATGGATGGGAGATCGCAGATATACCCCAGGGATTACCTCAGTGTCACTGCTCGACAGAGGCACAGCAAAATAATGGGTATAGTTCCCCATACTAAAGGGGTGGCGTAAGCCACAAAACGATGGGCTAGGCTTGTAAATGCCCTCGGGCAGATAGCCTAGTATGAACCTATGAACCTAAATATGCATGATGGCAAACACAACTGTATTGATATCTGACTTCTGCCAATGAGTATTTGTTAGAACTGTAAGGTGATAACTTCATTATTTTAAAGGCTCAAGCAACACCCACTGGGAGTTAAAGGTACACACTCAAAAGAGATTTACTGGAAGGAATGAGTTAAGAAATTGGGAAAAAGACTGGCAAATCAATAGAATGATTTGAATCTGCTTCAGCTGTCACTTTTGGAAGAAAGGAAGGACTTGTTCTTACTGTTACTCTATCTTCATGGAAAAGGCGATAAGGTGGTTTGCATGACAGCACTTGTAATTCAGAAATCCATCTAGTGGTTATGATTGCAATCAGAAAAAATGGTCTTCTAAGTGACAGATATTTAAGATCCACTGAGGCTGCTGGTTCAAAAGGTTTGTGCGTTAGGACTTGAAGAATGACCATGATGTCCCATGAGAGAACTGGATCTGAAGTTGGGGGAATTAGTATGAAAGTTCCTTTGAGAAAAGCTTCAGAGATTTTCAGAGAGGCAACAGAAGAGTTATTATGCCCTATGTGAAAATTTGAAACAGCAGCCATTTTTACTTTGACAGAAGAAAAGCTAGATTACTGATGAAAAAATTATGAAAGAAAATTCATGATTGATGGGAGAGGAAAGGAGAAGGGATCAAGTCCCCTTGATGAGGCCCTGATAGAAAATCTTTTCCACTTGCTTTGATAAATCTTTTTTTCGTTCAGTTTTTGTGAGGAAGAACAATGTGAACTACTGATGAGGAAAGCCTGGTATCTCTGAGTATAGTCAAAATTGCAGAAATCATGCAGTCAGCTTTAAGAGCTTGTAGATCCAGTAGAGGCAACCCAGATGGGTGACTCAGAAGATCTGGGCTGGGATCTAACACTCAATGTGGGTGTATTAAATGATGCAAAAGGAAGGGGAACCAAACTTGCCAGGGCCAGAAAAGGACAATGAGGATCACCCTGGTCTTGTACCTTGAGGCTTTCTGAATGTTGTCATAGGTGGTAGAGGTGAAATGGCATAGAGGAGAACTAGGGCTAATTATGGACTACAACATCTCTTGCTGACCATCTCTGTGGAGGGATTAGGGCAAGGTAACTGCTGTACTTGTTCAGGTATGAGGTAAAGTGGCTGCAGCAAGGATAGCCCCAGTGGCTGAAAATTTCCACTGTCACTGTCTGGTTCAGAGATCACTCATGAGGCAATAGTATTGACCTGCTCAACTTGTCTACTATTACATTTGATGTCCCACGTATGTGCATTGCTATCAGAAAATGATGGGAAGACATCACCCACTGCCCTATTCTCAAGGACTCATGGCACAGTGGATATGATCCTCTTCCCCCTTGTTTATTGATATACCAAACCAAGGTAGTCCCTAGGAGGACCACTCATCTCCAAGATATTAATGTGAAGTTTGGCTTCTACAGGTGACCAAGTACTCTGAACCATCTTTCCCATGAAATGTCCCACCCCCCATGGGCACAGTGATTTGGGGAGTTGGTGAGCAAAAAAGGTCTCCCTTCTGTGACTGGCAAAGAGGTTATCCACCATTTCATACGATCTGTGTAAATTTGTCTGAGACAAATTTTGGCGATGAGGGGATGAAGACTCTGTGACCAATGGACTGACGGTCCACTAAAACACTCTCATATGGTATCTTACTAGGTCATCATACCTAACACAGAATTAACCCTGCTTGTGGATGGAGATGTTGGACTACCTGAAAAGGTAGACCTTGGAAGAAGCAGTTAGGAGCAAACTGTGTAGGTATAGGAAGACCTGAATCTCTTGCATTCAGAGGTGAGTTGCTACTACTATCATAATCCTGATATGTAAATGCCTGGCAGGCTGTGGTAAGACCAAAAGGCAGTGCTCTGAACTGTAAATGATTAAGCCCAGCTGGAAAAGGAGAAATCTCCTAGATCACCTCTGTATCTTTATATGAGAATAGGCATCCTGAAAATCTAGAGAGCACATTTCATCATCCTTCTTCAACAGCGGTAAATTGGACTACACTATGACCATCCAGAACATTGTCCACCTCACAAATTGATTGAGGTAGCTGAGGTCCAAAATTGGCCTCAGGTCTCCTGGTTTCTTCAGAACTAAAAAGAACTTCTAATAGATTCCAGATCCTAACTGATCTGGGGGACTTGCTGGGTGACTCTTGTCCAGCAACTCTGAAACTTCTGTAGAGGCAGATTCCAACTGACAATGTGGAATATCGGAAATCTTTAACCTGTTTCTGGAGGATACAAAAAGGGAATGGCATAGCCTCTGGTGATTATCCTTAGCACCCATGAAACTGGTGTAATGGTTTGACAAGCTTTTAGGTATAAAGTTTAACCCCTCCCCCGACTACCTCAAGAGTGCGGCAGTCAGGTAACCCTTCAGGAGCACTGATAGGGTTTCTCGGTTAAAGGACCAAAAAAAAGCTTGACTATGTGGTTCACCTCTGCCCCTAGGGTGATGTCCATTCACGTTACCTTCTCTTTTGCCTCAGGGGGGTGGAGTCTGTTTCCCGGAGTGTCTTGGTGAAAACCCTGTGATTTTTCTGAATCATATTTTCTTTCCATCCTTTTGGGTCCTGGAATAGGATCTCTGGGGGTAGAAAAATGGATTCCCACTGAAGACAGGGTCTTACCATCCTGCTTATTCTTAGTAAGAGTTTAACTTTTTTCCCTAAAGAGGGTGGAGCCATTAAAAGGGGCATTAATGAAGGGGATCATGAAGTTTTCCACTAAGTCGCAGACCTGTACCATCTGCTGCATAAGAGCGCAGGTGGATGGCTACATTACAGGTGGATTGTAGGGTAGACAATTTTGTGCCCACTGTTTTTTTTGAACATCCAGTGGCAAGTTACTTGAGAGGAACCTGAAAATTTCCTTGGTCAAGTCCATCTGAAAGTGAGTTACATGTGCAAAGCAATTTAATGCTCTGAATGCAAAAGTCATTGAAGCTCAAGTCCATTCCCTTTGTCTGTCCAATGCTTTTGACTCCCTGTTAAGAGGATAAACAGAAGAACTCTCCTTAGACAGTTCCTTCTTCGTGGCTGTTGCTACTACTATGGTATTTACTTGAGGCCCTTTTACCTTCATCAAAATCCATATTTTCAGTGGCTGACACAGAATACGATTCCAACTGCTTTCATTTACACATCTGTTTCCTAGGAAGTTCTATCTGGAGTTCTTCGTCAAACAGGTCGGAATCAGACTGGGAATTTGAGTGTTGAGTTCCCTCAAAGCTTAAAGGTACGACTGTCCCTGTCAATTAGAATGAGAGGAATAAGTCACCAGATCCACTAGGAATCAGGACAGATCCAAACTCAGGGTCCACACCTGCCTTAGTCCAGCCAAAGCCCTTTCAAACACCTTTACTGAATTATCACTTGTGACACAGACAAATTTACATTCATATAAAAGTAATCAAACTATTTTAACATAACATACATTATACTTCACATATATCGCTAGATAGCATATAATCTAAACAATATTACAAAAATTATTCAATTCCTGCTTTTTTTAAACAAGACACATCTTTATTAAACCATCACTTACTACACAGACAATCACACATTTATATAAATGAAAACAAACCACACCAACACAATCCTAGTTGCAAGCATTTTATATCACAAACCATACTAACACACTCCCAGTTGCAAACAGTATGCATCAATTATAATATACCCAATCTTTCTCACTCAAACATTAAATAGATCATTTAAATCCAGTTACCTTTTAAACCACATTCCTCCCTTGTATGTATTGTTCCCACAATTCCCATTTTTCCTGTGTAGTTTGCTCCTACCCTTTTCTAAAGATCTCAGTTCCAGTTGTTTTATCTCTGTCACTATATTCACTGCTTCCAGTATAGTTGGTTTAGATTTGGATTTCCATTTTCTAGTAATTGCTTTTTTTGGCAGCCACCATTATTAGACACAGGAAGGCCTTACCATGTCTAGGCAATTCCAATTCTGTATCATAGCACAGAAAAATCATCTCCCTTGTCAGACTAATCAGCCCACACAGCATCTCTGACAATACATCCTGCAGAAAATCCCTAAAGACCACCAACTCACCGCACTCCCAGAAAATATGTTCCCAATTACCTCATTCTTCCCCTTCACACTTCCAACATTTGCTGTTTGCCTGAGGAAAAATTATCTGGAGTCTACTTGGGGTATAAAAATATCTATGTAAACATTTCCAGGCAAAAATACTAAATCTCCTAAATTTTGTTGCATATTTGGGAGACATACATATATCCTCCCATTGTTTCTTTGCGAATTGCTTATCCATTCTCTCTTCCTAATCCTTTCTAACCACTTCTGATTGATTCTTATAGTTATCATGCAATATTAAATATGCTGTACTAATTATTCCTATTTTAGTTGCAGCTTCTGTTCTAGATTCTATTAAAAATTATACCAGTCCTGGTCTTTTGTTTAGGAACCCCCTCCCTATTTCTTTCTCTTTGCCTATACTCTGATATCAGTCCCTGATAGGGAAGGTAATTTCTAAACTGCAGTCCAAATAACCTCTTGGCATCTTCCCATTCTATTATCTTCCCTCTCTAGTTATTTGCTCCCAATACCTTGGTTCCTTTGCAAGTTTTCTCCAATAAATTTCATCCCCCTCTTGCTTATTGTCTGTATCCCTAATTGCAATCATCCCTTTTGGCAGAATTTCCTTTCTCCATTTCTGTGGTGGTTTAGTTCTTACAATACTTTCTGCTACTTTATGGATATAATATTCTGCATGATATAATACACAATGAAAACAGTAGGATTAATAAGACTAATAGTGATGAAAATCTATCCTTCGTAACAATTGATACAGCAGATATTACTGTATTAGAAGCTGAAGATTCTTCAGAGCTGGCCAGCAAAGATATTCTTGTAATTTGAGATTCAACTACATGAGGAACTGATATGTATATTGGCAGAGATAATAATGAACATCGAATAGTGTTATGCTTGCCAGGAGCGAAAATAGAAGATGTGAGACAAGCCTTGGGAACTTCTGCATTTAAGGAAGTATGACTGTTTTTATTCATGTTGGTACAAATTATGTCACCCACAAGGATTCTGACTGTTAGTAGGGAAATGACAGCCCTCTTAGTATTGCTTGTACTGGTGTTAGGACGTATTTTTCACAAATCACCTATAGAAAGGATAGTCAGGTTACTGTGAATGAATAGATTTTTGGGGGTAAATACCTACATGGAAAAATGTCCTGTTCTAAAAATGGAAATGTGTAGAGTTTTCAAGCCTTGTACTGGGCAGTAGTGTTCAGACAGGATGGTGTGCATTTGTCTAGATCAGGGAAGAGAATTTTACCAGCAGATATTTTGCAATATTTGACAAACACTAGGCAGGATTTTTGCCATGTCAAAAGTTTAACAGCCTACGGATAGCAACATTTGATGCCTCTCTGATGGTTGCTAATGCTAGGAGCATTAATAATAATAGTTTTTTTATTGGAAAATTTGCTAAGTTCCCACAAGATTGACGCTGTTATTGTTTGTGAAACATGATTAAAGAACAATGACTGGAAACCAGTTCTGTCAGGGTATAAATGGTTTACTGTAACAGACATTTGAATAAAAAATCAGGTGTAGGTGTTATGATAGGGATTTAAAGATAGCTATGAGACCTGTGACTATTACATGTTCAGTGATAACACCAACACTATAGACTATGTACATGTGACAGTAAAAGCAACCCTGGAACATATAACAATTGTTGGAGTGTATAGATCAGCAAAGTCAAGTGTAGATCGCCTAGAGGAATTCATACATTTCTAGCATGACACACAAGAGGGAAGAATAATATTCACTGGGGACATAAATTTACCAGAAACAGACTGGAATAATATTGATTCTACAACATTAGTAAGGAAATTATTCACAGCATACATTCAGGAACAAGTGGTTCAGACTGTAAAAAAAAACCTACCAGGGGACGGAACATACTAGACTTTGTTTGTGTTCCCAAAGAAATTACTGTAACTTCAAGTCAAGTTTTACCACCATTGATGTGCAGTGATCATGGCATTATAAAGGTTAATTTGTTGCTTGATAATTCTGCCAAACTGAAATCTAAGCCAATGCAGAGAAAGTTAATTAAAGATTATATGGAAGCAAAACAGTCGCTATGTAAAACTAACTGGAGTGAGGTGTTCCCTGGAAAAACTTCAGATGGAATGTGGAAAGTTTTGAAAGAGAAACTGATTGCAAAAAAATAAAAAAATGTATCAGGCTCTAGGCATACATCATCAGGCAAATATATTTCCATAAGAACAAGATGGTTTACCTTCATAATGTCACGGACGGTTTGTGCGATTGTGCATAACATCGACCCAAATGAGCGAATTTCAGAATGTGTTTACAGCTCTATGTCGAAAGTCACTATGTGGAATCCGGATGTCAAACAGATGTCATTAATTTGAATGACAAATTGCATTCGCAATACAGCCATTCAAACATCTGTGAAGTGACAGCCTGGATTTTTGCAGGTATGTTTTTGCTCAATTGTTTGTCGGACAAACATCCGCGACATTATGAAGGTAAACTGAACAAGATATCTGATTAAGGTGGGAGACAAAAAATATAAGAAATGAAAGAGGTGTCGAACTACAACTTTGAAAACTGAAACAAACAAGCTAGACATACAGATTAAGCATAGTGTGAGACAAGATCAAGAAAAAGTTGAAGAAGATTTAAATAAAGATATTGAGCATAATAGGAAACCTTTTTATAGACAAAATTTGGAAGGAGTAAAGACACACAAATTGATAAACTGTGCGCAGATTCTAAAATTTATTCTCAGACACAACAAATTACAGATATACTTACAAAATCTTATGCAAAACAGTTTGGCTCCACAAAAGGGGTGGTAAGTTGTCCTAGCGATATCCAGGTAACCCCAGATACTGGAATCAAATTAGATTATATTGGAAAAGAACTGCGCAAACTGGACTGAACAAAGCACAGGGAGGAGACGGAATTAGTAACAATGACCTCAGAACACTTCAGCAAGAACTTACACTACCATTATATCTACTATTCACTAGGTCATATAAATGTGGGGAGATTCCTCAAGACTGGAGACATGCGCTTATTAAACCTATTGTTAAAGGAAAGGGGATTAGAACAAACCCAGAGTCATATAGACTCTTAAAGTCTACTTTCATGTTGTGGAAAAATAATGGAGAAGGCAATATTGGATAAGTTATTCACAGAACTGGAAAGGTTGGGATTTGAAACCATATATCAGCATACATATGTTGAAAACAGATCGACTGCCACCTGTAACATTATGTTCTATAACAATATAATAACAGCTACTAATGAAAAACTTTGCTGTGATGTAATTTATATGTGATTTAACAGGGTCATACACATAACACTGATCAATAAATTAGTACAACTAGGTATTGATGTACTCTTGATAAAATGGATAGCTGCATGGCTTACAAATAGGACATGGCAAGCATCATACAGCAACTGGACAGGCAAAATCCTTGGTTACAGTCAGGGTGTCCCAAATGGCTCTGTCCTAGGCCCTTACTTGTTTAAATTGCATCTGTCAGACCTAACGTTTTCATTTGAGGTGTTCTACAGTCTATATGCATACAACCTGAAATTGGGTAAACTGACTACACGTGTTACAGATAAGGCATGTCTGCAAAATAACTTGACTAAATTGACCATTTGGGCACAGGAGAATAATATGCTGCTAAATACATCAAAAATTAAGCATATGAGATTTGGCAGGCATACATTGAAAGGTGAATATTTAATACAGCACACAGTGATTGAAACTATAGACTCATTTAAGGACCTGGGTATATGGGCAGATTCAGCTATGAGTTTTTCTAATCATATCAACCAATTGATTAATGATTATTATAGAACTACAGGTTGTATAAAAAGATTTATAAAGTCTAGGAAATCAAAAATAATGAAGTCATTGGTTTGTTAGTTACATTAGACCCAAACTTAAGTATGGAATAA